>NC_137871.1:20342220-20409720 GCF_963924005.1 Protomyctophum bolini | reverse complement strand
AAAATGTTAAATTGTATCAAAAGATTTTTTTGTTTCTATCATGTTCCAATTCAGAGCTATTGACAGTTTTAGATGACATTCACACCAGAAAGCTTTACTGCGATTAAAACTAATCCTGCTGCGTATTGTCAGAAAATGCGCTTCGTTTGGCAGGTGTGAAGGCTCATTCGAATACTAATGCGCATCAAAGAACCGCATTCTACTCCACCAAAAAACGGGGGTTTCGCTTCGCTTCCAATCGCACTTGATTTCGATTCGGTGCAGGTGGGAATGCAATCCGTAGCAAATAAAGGAAATGAAGCAAACTATGTGGCAGATAAGGAGCTGCACAGTTGGAGGCGGAGAAGGGATATTCATTTCACGCAGTACAAAGATGTCCCGTTAGGTTACCATGTGACGTGGTCAAATAAGAAGACCGAAGCCCTCATCGAAATATGAGGACGAGCACATTAATCTATTGCTTAAGGAAACATAAAAAACACTGCAGTGTACAGAATATTCTGTCTGTCATGTCGTGCGTAAACATGGAGGGCTGTCACTGTGTGTGGGGAATGATCCGAGTGGAAACTTTCTTCATCTTGTTTAAATATAAATACTTAAAAATGAACACACATGTTTAGCTCAGCATGATTTATAAACTGTAGGCATATGCATAATAATTGTATGCTATATGGTGATCAAATGTAGCTATAGTAAACTTCGGGAGTAGCTATTGTAAACTTCGGGTAAATGTTGCACTCCTGTCTCCGCAGTGCCTCGTTCATGTACCCAAAAGAACAGTGGCTGACACACACCCTGACGACCCTCACTTCACGTCCTAAATATTACTCGAAGTATATTTTTTAACACCATAGCTTACACTGTGTATTTTATGAATTGAACACATTGATGAAATTCCTTGCTTCGTTTCCTTGCTGCGCTTCACACAAGCCAGTGTGAAGGGCAAACCGCAGCAAATTAAATATGCAAGAATCGCAACTTTAGATGGCAAAATATCTACAGTGGAACATTTTTTATTGAACTAGACAACTCACCCTTTAAAATGAGATATGGCATGGGTATGTACGCCCTGCAGAAATAAAGTGATTTGAAAAATAAAACTTCAAACGGGCATAACTTTTTTTGTTGTCCTAGAAACATTACACAGTGTAAATGCAGGCTCTTTTAAATTCCAACACAAAAACTATACATTTTATCAACTCAGTAAAATTTTCAATAAATTATTCAAAAACGGCATTATCCCATAGAGAAGTCTATCAACTACATTGATTTGACTTGAATCTTTCAAAGAGTTAAACGCTATACACGCTATACATATAACCATGTGAATTTGTGCCGGTCAAACAATCTCGACTCGAGTTGTTGAAAATGAGTGAACTCCAGCCGAAGCCGTGGATAGGGTTTATTATGGGGAAAGGGCAAAAGAGAGTGGATGTTGACACAAACAAAAGACACAGCGACAAACTAAAAGATTTGGCGGGGGATATAATCATCAATGATATTTCCGGGGCGTGTCATAGGACCTTTAAGTGGCATAACTGCTACAGAGTTGGTCAGAGTTGTGTCGAGAGATCAAAGCGAGTGAACTCTGTGCACGATGTCACCTTATTAACAGTTTAAACCTGGCAAGCTTTTCAATAGACACCACCAATTATTTAGGACATCAATGTATGACTGTGTTGCATCTGACACAAGTGAGTATGCCTCTACTTCTATCTCTGGTGGTCCTCAGACGAGCCCTCTATCGTCACTTCTAATCATCCCGGTTCTCCATACATCTAGCCAGCACGTTGGTACTCCAGCGTTGTTCTCCATACATCTAGCCAGCACGTTGGTACTCCAGCGTTGTTCTCCATACATCTAGCCAGCACGTTGGTACTCCAGCGTTGTTCTCCATTCACATCCAGATATGTTAGTGTGGTCACTGTGGGACGTCCTTGAATCCTTGTGATTGATGCCTGTGTGTTGGTTCCCACAACACCAATTTGCTGGCTGGCAGTCCTTGGATGTCTTTGGCAGTGTCCTGCTAGTCTCATTCTCCTGCCTGCTATTTTGGCTCACCCTTGGTATTCCCTCATAAAGAATCTTGTTGGTGAAATGTAAAACATTTCTGATGTTAAGTAGCCTCCTGCATGCAACATTCTGGTGTAGCACCCTTCAAGATACTTCTGCAGGGTTGGCTTCAGGGTCCAGCATTCACTGCCGTAAAATGGTAAATGGTGCATTTATATATAGCGCCTTTATCCAAGGCACGTATAGAAGAAGGGACTGTTCACTGTTGCGTAGAAGATGAGTTTGCTTTTGATTTGTTTAAATTAAATTAGCAATTAGCAATGAAGATCCGCAAAGGGAACTGGCATGAGAATAACCGAGTTGTGGGGAGCGTACGGGAACTGGCACGAGAATAACTATATATTATATGCTCACATGCACAACCATGTCTGTCCCATGGTGACAAGAGAGAGCGTGCGTCTTGGTACATTGAGACAGAGGACAGCAGGCATGACTCCCTGCCCGGCCAGGACGCACAGTTGAAATTACACCAAGAAAATGTAAGTCAACGAAAATAACTCCAATCTTAGCCTGGGGTCTATGCTTTCTATGGCATAGGCAGCACCCGGCAGGATCCGCTGGGAGAATCTAGTCGCTGCTCCCTTCCCCTGCCCCTCCTGTGACAAAATATGCAGATCACGCATTGATCTGAGCAGCCACCTGGCTATGCACAGACGACAGACACAACAGTAATCATCCCATGAACGTCATCATCGACATTGATGGACTGCCATAAGCAAGTAAGCGTGTGTGCGTCAATTTAACAAACGTCGACGATCAGAAATCAGCAGAGAGTGATCAACGTTTGCTCTACTCTATGCCGAATTGAAGCGGACTCGGTTCAGACTTTTTATTTTCTGCCTGGAAATAAAAACGTCTGGGTTTCCGAGGCTACTCCAATCTGGGCTACACTCCAAAATCCCCAGTCCTATAGGCTGTTCATATAGACACTCAGCTAATTTAGACTCACCAAAATGGATTCAAACCCCTAGGGCCCTATTTCCGTCAGTCCTAAACCCCTAAACCCCCTTTTTTTACTATTTTGAAAAACAATTTTCAATAGTTCAAATAGCTGATCTACAAGCTCAGCTCACAGCATGTTGATGTAGATCGGGTAGTTGAACAATTTGAATATGTTTTTCAAAATAGAAAAAAAGGATAAGGGGTTTAGCACTGCCGAAAATAGGGCCCTTATACTGGGCTACTGCACTCACATGATAAGTGTAATAATATAACAGACTCTCATTAATCTTTTGTATTCAAATAATAAGTATAATAAATGAACCCCTGCATTACCAGTGAACCATTATCATGTATTAGCCCTTCCCCAGTCTGTTAAATTGCATGGCAGGCTGATGACCTTGTATTGTAGCAATTTGTACATGCATTATCTCTAGTCTATCTGTGTGCGTTTGTGTGTCTTTGGGAGGGGTTCAACCTTTTTCCACGTGCTTACTTATGCATTCATAAGGATTTGACATGTTGTATGTTGGACATGAATGTTGGATATTGTGATAGTGGTTTTCCTCAAGGATGTTCTGTCTGGCAGATAATTGAATTGTGAGACGCATCCAGCCATGAAACCTCAAGCATACACACATTAGTAGTAATAGTGTTTGTGTGTGTGTGTGTGTGTGTGTGTGTGCGTGTGTGTGTGTGTGTGTGTGTGTGTGTGCGCGTTACATCAGTGTTTCATCATTCCAGCACACCTCTATGGCATCTATGGGGGAGTCACCACTATGACTATCTGATGCCATCACTTCCTGTCAAAGTCCTCCACAATATGTCAATCCCTGTCAGTTCAATTGGCACAATCACACCTTGGATGGCAATTGGATGATTTGAGGCATTTTGTTCCAAAAATGTGTTTTGCAAAAATCCACCTATTGGTGGCGCTATAACAGGCCAATGTGAAAAGCGTGGGATATATTCCTCAGCCTAGTAGGAAAGTCTGTGAAAGATTTCACGTAAATTGCACGCTGCGTTCATGATTTGAGGCATTTTGGTCCAAAAATGTGTTTTGCAAAAATCCACCCTTTGGTGGCGCTATAACAGGCCAATGTGAAAAGGGTGGGATATATTCCTCAGCCTAGTAGGAAAGTCTGTGAAAGATTTCACGTAAATTGTATGCTGCGTTCATGATTTGAGGCTTTTTGTAAAAAACGGGCCAATCCTGCAAACTTTGAAAGCCAATGTTAACCAATTAGGATGGAATATGAAACATCGGACAGATCCAGCTGGAACACATGACTATAGAGATAGTGTGTAACGATTTGCGGGATTCTTGGACAGAATCTGGAGGAGTAATATTAAAAAAAAAAAGATTTTCAAAAGTCGGCCTCCTGGTGGTGCAGGCCGTTGTGGAAAATTTTGGTTGGTTCATCCAGGGAGTGTGTGTGCAAAATTTGGCATCGACCGGGTTAACGGTGCCGGAAATTAGCTGGTAACAGACGGACGGACGGACGGACAGACAGACGGACGCACACACACACGGACGGAGTGCAAAACATACTCTCTCCCCGTGCCTTCGGCCTAGTGGAGACAAATATAATGCATGATAATATAATAACATGCAGAGAAATAGCACATTACTTTACAAAGTAAACTTTATAAATAAACTATAGAAATAGTACACAACACTCATTATTAAGCGCAAATAAATAATACCCCTCAGTCTACCCACTCACACATGCATGCAAGCTTGCGTGTCTGCATGCGTGTGTGCACTGTGCGTGGCGTGCATGAACATGTATTTGCCTGAACGATTAGACTATAAATAATGTTTTCCAATGAATGCAGCTGCTGTGTTACTCTGCTGCTAGCAGTCAATCTCTAACCAATCAGTTTATCTCCACTTTCCACATTAGAGAGGCGGAATTGGTCTCTCTGTGGATTTGGTCTCTCATTTCATCCTCTGTCTGATCTCCCCAGCTGAGCGTCTCTCTTTCTGTCTCTCTCCCTCCATCTCCACATCAGTAATAGTCTAATCATTCCCTGACGTGAATGAAATCCCAAACTATGAAACTAAAGGATGAGATTCTCCCTCTCGATGTTAGTTTGATACGACTGGCTGGGTGTTGATGAGACCCTGAAGCTGAATGTCATTTAGCAATTAGCACCAGAGAAAAAAAAAACAAAAAAACAACAACGTTCAGATTAATCTCAGAATCTGCTGATTAGAGTGGAGATATACAGCCTCAGCAATTAAGGAATAAGCAGTTCAGTTTCTTGATCTATTAAAAAAAAGACATCCTCCACTAATGTGTCAGATTATGATTTGGTGTGTGTATGTACGTATGTGTACTGTGTGTGTGTGTGTGTGCGCACGCACGCACGCACGCGCACGCTGGTATGGAATCGTGCATTTCCCGTCAGTGTCGGGCACCTGGTGCACAGGTCTCGTGACATCATCAGTGATGGAGATGTGGAGACCCTGATGTCATAGTAAATGTGACCTGCTGTCGCAGTAAAGCCCATATATGTAGATCCCCGAAGGCAGTGATCAGTGCTGGGGCAAACTGGGCATCTGGACTGCCCAGACTTTTCCTGCTGGGCCGATAGACAATTGGGCTGGATGCAAGGCAAGAACATACTGTAGTTTTTAATAAATTGCTGCGTAATTGTAATTGGCCCAACCATGTGAGTGGCCAGATTATGTTAAATTATGTTGCTCAGTCTGTAGTGATGGTTGCCACAATAGAACATAATATTCGTTGTATAGTCTCTACAGTGACATGACATATCTCACTGTATAGAGATCACCGCAATAGTATCATATCAGAAGACTGGCTCTGTTATAAGAGTCGGCCTGGACTCTATGGAGGCTGCAGTTTGATGCTATCATGGACAGCAGCTCTCATCCTCTGTACACCACTACAGCTACCATCTGTTCCAAGGAGCGCAATCTGAAGCCTTTTCTTCTGGAAGCCATTATTTATGCACAAACACAAAAGCTAGTTCCAAGGTTTTATTGTGGGCTCGCCACAGCGAGCACACAATAGTTATCCACAGTCTATATTTATTGTGGGCTCGCTACAGCGAGCACACACTAGTTATTGCCAGCCTATATTTATTGTGGGCTCGCTACAGCGAGCACACACTAGTTATTGCCAGCCTATATTTGTGGGCTCGCTACAGCGAGCACACACTAGTTATTGCCAGCCTATATTTATACTTCTTTATTCCGCCGTTTTTTTGACACCCTACTACTTCCACATACTTTATGCTAGAAATTTAGTTCAAACTTCAAACTGTTCAGCTCTTTGCAGTGATGTGTGCTTGCATACAACTTTTTACAAAGTTTTATACTTTTTATACTTTTTAACTTTTTTTTACATCCTTTATAATGAGAGTCGATGGAAGAAAGGTCCCATTTTTCACAGTTAACTTTTTTGAGCTCTTATTACTCCGTCATACTTTCACTTTGAAACTTCATTCAAACTTTATAATGTTCATCTATCTTTGAACTTTCATTGGTGAAAAAGTTGTTTTGAAAAAGTTTATACTTTTTAAAATATTTAACTTTATTTATAGTTTTTTCCTGCCATTGACTTTGTATGGGATTTATCTCTAAATCAACCTCACTTTTGCAGCCTCATTACTCTGGCATACTTTGTCGTAGAAACGTGATTTAAAGTTTAGAACGCTCACACGACTCTGGACTTTTTCGTGGTTCAAACCGTATTCGAATACGTTAAACGGTTTTTCCGAAATCGCAGTTCAATCGCAGGCCGTTTCGCGTAATTAGTGCCATTTTAGAGTGCGGCTCTTCTTTGACTAGAGTGTGGAAACTGAAATTCTTTCCTTGAAAATTTACCAAACAAATTGTCGTCCCGGCCAAAGTATTCATTTTACACGCATGTTCTTTGGTCATTTTGTAGCCACACATGTCCTCTTTCACACAATGTGACCACCAAAGCACAGAGACATACAGAATGTGAACTACGGCCTTTTAAGTGACACAAAAACAGCAAATCTGCTCATTGACCTCCATTGTATAATTCTTACGAGGATATTATCGCGCAGACAATTCTTAACTCGCTCTTATAACCACATTTTCAATCGTACCAACACCACAATCGCACATGGTGTACGTCAATATCTCAGGCCACTCACAGCGAAAAAAATATTTGCATTCGACTTTTACTTTTTGCGATAGAGCAATTTGTTCGGGCATAGTTTTCCCCCATTCAGAACCATTCTAATCTCCCAGTCATAGTACTGGCATAGAACTTGGAAGTCTTTTACTTCCACAGCTGAGACATATAAGGGCTTAATTACAGGGCTGACATTAAAGTTACAAGATCTCAATGAGTTGCTCTGTGATACCTTGTGAGCTTGTAGGTCTGCTATTTGTGCAATTGGCTGGCCTTTACACAGCTCTTGCAAGAGCACGCACACACGCACACACACACACCATGTCTTCCTATTGGCTGGCCTTTACACAGCTCACGCACGCACGCACGCACGCACGCAAAAAAATGAAAAAAAGTATTTTTTCCAAAAAAAGTATTTTTTCCAAAAAAAGTATTTTTTCCAAAAAAGTATTTTTTCCAAAAAAAAGTATTTTTTCCAAAAAAAGTATTTTTTTGAAAAAAAAGTATTTTTTTGAAAAAAAAGTATTTTTTTGAAAAAAAAGTATTATTTTGAAAAAAAAGTATTATTTTGAAAAAAAAGTAATTTTTTGAAAAAAAAGTAATTTTTTGAAAAAAATGAAAACTTAAAAAAAGCAAAAAACTTTAACTTTTTTTTTTTTTACTTATTAAGAAAAAACTTTAACTTTTTTTTTTTTTAACTTATTAAGAAAAAACTTTAACTTTTTTTTTTTTACTTATTAAAAAAAAACTTTAACTTTTTTTTTTTTTACTTATTAAGAAAAAACTTTAACTTTTTTTTTTAAAACTTATTAAGAAAAAACTTTAACTTTTTTTTTTTACTTATTATTTATGCTTATTCTTTTTACAATTTTTTATACATTCTTTTTTTTTTACTTTTCCTTCAGCTTTAATACATTTTCTACTGTACATTATATACATTGCGTCTTTTGGCGAGCCCACGCAGTTTCCGTAGGGAACTGTTTTCTAGTTGTGGGCTCGCTACAGCGAGCACACACTAGTTATTGCCAGCCTATATTTATACTTCTTTATTCCGCCGTTTTTTTGACACCCTACTACTTCCACATACTTTATGCTAGAAATTTAGTTCAAACTTCAAACTGTTCAGCTCTTTGCAGTGATGTGTGCTTGCATACAACTTTTTACAAAGTTTTATACTTTTTATACTTTTTAACTTTTTAACTTTTTTTTACATCCTTTATAATGAGAGTCGATGGAAGAAAGGTCCCATTTTTCACAGTTAACTTTTTTGAGCTCTTATTACTCCGTCATACTTTCACTTTGAAACTTCATTCAAACTTTATAATGTTCATCTATCTTTGAACTTTCATTGGTGAAAAAGTTGTTTTGAAAAAGTTTATACTTTTTAAAATATTTAACTTTATTTATAGTTTTTTCCTGCCATTGACTTTGTATGGGATTTATCTCTAAATCAACCTCACTTTTGCAGCCTCATTACTCTGGCATACTTTGTCGTAGAAACGTGATTTAAAGTTTAGAACGCTCACACGACTCTGGACTTTTTCGTGGTTCAAACCGTATTCGAATACGTTAAACGGTTTTTCCGAAATCGCAGTTCAATCGCAGGCCGTTTCGCGTAATTAGTGCCATTTTAGAGTGCGGCTCTTCTTTGACTAGAGTGTGGAAACTGAAATTCTTTCCTTGAAAATTTACCAAACAAATTGTCGTCCCGGCCAAAGTATTCATTTTACACGCATGTTCTTTGGTCATTTTGTAGCCACACATGTCCTCTTTCACACAATGTGACCACCAAAGCACAGAGACATACAGAATGTGAACTACGGCCTTTTAAGTGACACAAAAACAGCAAATCTGCTCATTGACCTCCATTGTATAATTCTTACGAGGATATTATCGCGCAGACAATTCTTAACTCGCTCTTATAACCACATTTTCAATCGTACCAACACCACAATCGCACATGGTGTACGTCAATATCTCAGGCCACTCACAGCGAAAAAAATATTTGCATTCGACTTTTACTTTTTGCGATAGAGCAATTTGTTCGGGCATAGTTTTCCCCCATTCAGAACCATTCTAATCTCCCAGTCATAGTACTGGCATAGAACTTGGAAGTCTTTTACTTCCACAGCTGAGACATATAAGGGCTTAATTACAGGGCTGACATTAAAGTTACAAGATCTCAATGAGTTGCTCTGTGATACCTTGTGAGCTTGTAGGTCTGCTATTTGTGCAATTGGCTGGCCTTTACACAGCTCTTGCAAGAGCACGCACACACGCACACACACACACCATGTCTTCCTATTGGCTGGCCTTTACACAGCTCACGCACGCACGCACGCACGCACGCAAAAAAATGAAAAAAAGTATTTTTTCCAAAAAAAGTATTTTTTCCAAAAAAAGTATTTTTTCCAAAAAAAGTATTTTTTCCAAAAAAGTATTTTTTCCAAAAAAAAGTATTTTTTCCAAAAAAAGTATTTTTTTGAAAAAAAAGTATTTTTTTGAAAAAAAAGTATTATTTTGAAAAAAAAGTATTATTTTGAAAAAAAGTATTATTTTGAAAAAAAAGTAATTTTTTGAAAAAAAAGTAATTTTTTGAAAAAAATGAAAACTTAAAAAAAGCAAAAAACTTTAACTTTTTTTTTTTTTACTTATTAAGAAAAAACTTTTAACTTTTTTTTTTTTTAACTTATTAAGAAAAAACTTTAACTTTTTTTTTTTTACTTATTAAAAAAAAACTTTAACTTTTTTTTTTTTTACTTATTAAGAAAAAACTTTAACTTTTTTTTTTAAAACTTATTAAGAAAAAACTTTAACTTTTTTTTTTTACTTATTATTTATGCTTATTCTTTTTACAATTTTTTATACATTCTTTTTTTTTTACTTTTCCTTCAGCTTTAATACATTTTCTACTGTACATTATATACATTGCGTCTTTTGGCGAGCCCACGCAGTTTCCGTAGGGAACTGTTTTCTAGTTGTGGGCTCGCCACAGCGAGCACACAATAGGTATCCCCAGTTTATATTTATTTATTTATTCCAATTTCCGCCACTTTTTTCGGTCACCTACTACTTCCACATACTTTATGCTAGAATTTTAGTTCAAACTTCAAACTGTTCAGCTCTTTGCAGTTATGCTTGCTTGCATACAACTTTTTACAAAGTTTTATACTTTTTATACTTTTTAACTTTTTAACTTTTTTTTACATCCTTTATAATGAGAGTCGATGGAAGAAAGGTCCCATTTTTCACAGTTAACGTTTTTGAGCTCTTATTACTCCGTCATACTTTCACTTTGAAACTTCATTCAAACTTTATAATGTTCATCTATCTTTGAACTTTCATTGGTGAAAAAGTTGTTTTGAAAAAGTTTATACTTTTTAAAATATTTAACTTTATTTATAGTTTTTCCCTCCCATTGACTTTGTATGGGATTTATCTCTAAATCAACCTCACTTTTGCAGCCTCATTACTCTGGCATACTTTGTCGTAGAAACGTGATTTAAAGTTTAGAACGCTCACACGACTCTGGACTTTTTCGTGGTTCAAACCGTATTCGAATACGTTAAACGGTTTTTCCGAAATCGCAGTTCAATCGCAGGCCGTTTCGCGTAATTAGTGCCATTTTAGAGTGCGGCTCTTCTTTGACTAGAGTGTGGAAACTGAAATTCTTTCCTTGAAAATTTACCAAACAAATTGTCGTCCCGGCCAAAGTATTCATTTTACACGCATGTTCTTTGGTCATTTTGTAGCCACACATGTCCTCTTTCACACAATGTGACCACCAAAGCACAGAGACATACAGAATGTGAACTACGGCCTTTTAAGTGACACAAAAACAGCAAATCTGCTCATTGACCTCCATTGTATAATTCTTACGAGGATATTATCGCGCAGACAATTCTTAACTCGCTCTTATAACCACATTTTCAATCGTACCAACACCACAATCGCACATGGTGTACGTCAATATCTCAGGCCACTCACAGCGAAAAAAATATTTGCATTCGACTTTTACTTTTTGCGATAGAGCAATTTGTTCGGGCATAGTTTTCCCCCATTCAGAACCATTCTAATCTCCCAGTCATAGTACTGGCATAGAACTTGGAAGTCTTTTACTTCCACAGCTGAGACATATAAGGGCTTAATTACAGGGCTGACATTAAAGTTACAAGATCTCAATGAGTTGCTCTGTGATACCTTGTGAGCTTGTAGGTCTGCTATTTGTGCAATTGGCTGGCCTTTACACAGCTCTCGCAAGAGCACGCACACACGCACACACACACACCATGTCTTCCTATTGGCTGACCTTTACACAGCTCACGCACGCACGCACGCACGCACGCACGCAAAAAAATGAAAAAAAGTATTTTTTCCAAAAAAAAGTATTTTTTCCAAAAAAAGTATTTTTTCCAAAAAAAGTATTTTTTCCAAAAAAAGTATTTTTTCCAAAAAAAGTATTTTTTTGAAAAAAAAGTATTATTTTGAAAAAAAAGTATTATTTTGAAAAAAAAGTATTATTTTGAAAAAAGTATTATTTTGAAAAAAAAGTAATTTTTTGAAAAAAAAGTAATTTTTTGAAAAAAATGAAAACTTAAAAAAAGCAAAAAACTTTAACTTTTTTTTTTTTTACTTATTAAGAAAAAACTTTAACTTTTTTTTTTTTAACTTATTAAGAAAAAACTTTAACTTTTTTTTTTTACTTATTAAAAAAAAACTTTAACTTTTTTTTTTTTTACTTATTAAGAAAATACTTTAACTTTTTTTTTTTTTAACTTATTAAGAAAAAACTTTAACTTTTTTTTTTTACTTATTATTTATGCTTATTCTTTTTACAATTTTTTATACATTCTTTTTTTTTTACTTTTCCTTCAGCTTTAATACATTTTCTACTGTACATTATATACATTGCGTCTTTTGGCGAGCCCACGCAGTTTCCGTAGGGAACTGTTTTCTAGTTATTTATTTATTCCAATTTCCGCCACTTTTTTCGGTCACCTACTACTTCCACATACTTTATGCTAGAATTTTAGTTCAAACTTCAAACTGTTCAGCTCTTTGCAGTTATGCTTGCTTGCATACAACTTTTTACAAAGTTTTATACTTTTTATACTTTTTAACTTTTTAACTTTTTTTTACATCCTTTATAATGAGAGTCGATGGAAGAAAGGTCCCATTTTTCACAGTTAACGTTTTTGAGCTCTTATTACTCCGTCATACTTTCACTTTGAAACTTCATTCAAACTTTATAATGTTCATCTATCTTTGAACTTTCATTGGTGAAAAAGTTGTTTTGAAAAAGTTTATACTTTTTAAAATATTTAACTTTATTTATAGTTTTTTTTTTTCCTGCCATTGACTTTGTATGGGATTTATCTCTAAATCAACCTCACTTTTGCAGCCTCATTACTCTGGCATACTTTGTCGTAGAAACGTGATTTAAAGTTTAGAACGCTCACACGACTCTGGACTTTTTCGTGGTTCAAACCGTATTCGAATACGTTAAACGGTTTTTCCGAAATCGCAGTTCAATCGCAGGCCGTTTCGCGTAATTAGTGCCATTTTAGAGTGCGGCTCTTCTTTGACTAGAGTGTGGAAACTGAAATTCTTTCCTTGAAAATTTACCAAACAAATTGTCGTCCCGGCCAAAGTATTCATTTTACACGCATGTTCTTTGGTCATTTTGTAGCCACACATGTCCTCTTTCACACAATGTGACCACCAAAGCACAGAGACATACAGAATGTGAACTACGGCCTTTTAAGTGACACAAAAACAGCAAATCTGCTCATTGACCTCCATTGTATAATTCTTACGAGGATATTATCGCGCAGACAATTCTTAACTCGCTCTTATAACCACATTTTCAATCGTACCAACACCACAATCGCACATGGTGTACGTCAATATCTCAGGCCACTCACAGCGAAAAAAATATTTGCATTCGACTTTTACTTTTTGCGATAGAGCAATTTGTTCGGGCATAGTTTTCCCCCATTCAGAACCATTCTAATCTCCCAGTCATAGTACTGGCATAGAACTTGGAAGTCTTTTACTTCCACAGCTGAGACATATAAGGGCTTAATTACAGGGCTGACATTAAAGTTACAAGATCTCAATGAGTTGCTCTGTGATACCTTGTGAGCTTGTAGGTCTGCTATTTGTGCAATTGGCTGGCCTTTACACAGCTCTTGCAAGAGCACGCACACACGCACACACACACACCATGTCTTCCTATTGGCTGGCCTTTACACAGCTCACGCACGCACGCACGCACGCACGCAAAAAAATGAAAAAAAGTATTTTTTCCAAAAAAAGTATTTTTTCCAAAAAAAGTATTTTTTCCAAAAAAAGTATTTTTTCCAAAAAAGTATTTTTTCCAAAAAAAAGTATTTTTTCCAAAAAAAGTATTTTTTTGAAAAAAAAGTATTTTTTTGAAAAAAAAGTATTATTTTGAAAAAAAAGTATTATTTTGAAAAAAAGTATTATTTTGAAAAAAAAGTAATTTTTTGAAAAAAAAGTAATTTTTTGAAAAAAATGAAAACTTAAAAAAAGCAAAAAACTTTAACTTTTTTTTTTTTTACTTATTAAGAAAAAACTTTTAACTTTTTTTTTTTTTAACTTATTAAGAAAAAACTTTAACTTTTTTTTTTTTACTTATTAAAAAAAAACTTTAACTTTTTTTTTTTTTACTTATTAAGAAAAAACTTTAACTTTTTTTTTTAAAACTTATTAAGAAAAAACTTTAACTTTTTTTTTTTACTTATTATTTATGCTTATTCTTTTTACAATTTTTTATACATTCTTTTTTTTTTACTTTTCCTTCAGCTTTAATACATTTTCTACTGTACATTATATACATTGCGTCTTTTGGCGAGCCCACGCAGTTTCCGTAGGGAACTGTTTTCTAGTTGTGGGCTCGCCACAGCGAGCACACAATAGGTATCCCCAGTTTATATTTATTTATTTATTCCAATTTCCGCCACTTTTTTCGGTCACCTACTACTTCCACATACTTTATGCTAGAATTTTAGTTCAAACTTCAAACTGTTCAGCTCTTTGCAGTTATGCTTGCTTGCATACAACTTTTTACAAAGTTTTATACTTTTTATACTTTTTAACTTTTTAACTTTTCTTTACATCCTTTATAATGAGAGTCGATGGAAGAAAGGTCCCATTTTTCACAGTTAACGTTTTTGAGCTCTTATTACTCCGTCATACTTTCACTTTGAAACTTCATTCAAACTTTATAATGTTCATCTATCTTTGAACTTTCATTGGTGAAAAAGTTGTTTTGAAAAAGTTTATACTTTTTAAAATATTTAACTTTATTTATAGTTTTTCCCTCCCATTGACTTTGTATGGGATTTATCTCTAAATCAACCTCACTTTTGCAGCCTCATTACTCTGGCATACTTTGTCGTAGAAACGTGATTTAAAGTTTAGAACGCTCACACGACTCTGGACTTTTTCGTGGTTCAAACCGTATTCGAATACGTTAAACGGTTTTTCCGAAATCGCAGTTCAATCGCAGGCCGTTTCGCGTAATTAGTGCCATTTTAGAGTGCGGCTCTTCTTTGACTAGAGTGTGGAAACTGAAATTCTTTCCTTGAAAATTTACCAAACAAATTGTCGTCCCGGCCAAAGTATTCATTTTACACGCATGTTCTTTGGTCATTTTGTAGCCACACATGTCCTCTTTCACACAATGTGACCACCAAAGCACAGAGACATACAGAATGTGAACTACGGCCTTTTAAGTGACACAAAAACAGCAAATCTGCTCATTGACCTCCATTGTATAATTCTTACGAGGATATTATCGCGCAGACAATTCTTAACTCGCTCTTATAACCACATTTTCAATCGTACCAACACCACAATCGCACATGGTGTACGTCAATATCTCAGGCCACTCACAGCGAAAAAAATATTTGCATTCGACTTTTACTTTTTGCGATAGAGCAATTTGTTCGGGCATAGTTTTCCCCCATTCAGAACCATTCTAATCTCCCAGTCATAGTACTGGCATAGAACTTGGAAGTCTTTTACTTCCACAGCTGAGACATATAAGGGCTTAATTACAGGGCTGACATTAAAGTTACAAGATCTCAATGAGTTGCTCTGTGATACCTTGTGAGCTTGTAGGTCTGCTATTTGTGCAATTGGCTGGCCTTTACACAGCTCTCGCAAGAGCACGCACACACGCACACACACACACCATGTCTTCCTATTGGCTGACCTTTACACAGCTCACGCACGCACGCACGCACGCACGCACGCAAAAAAATGAAAAAAAGTATTTTTTCCAAAAAAAAGTATTTTTTCCAAAAAAAGTATTTTTTCCAAAAAAAGTATTTTTTCCAAAAAAAGTATTTTTTTGAAAAAAAAGTATTATTTTGAAAAAAAAGTATTATTTTGAAAAAAAAGTATTATTTTGAAAAAAGTATTATTTTGAAAAAAAAGTAATTTTTTGAAAAAAAAGTAATTTTTTGAAAAAAATGAAAACTTAAAAAAAGCAAAAAACTTTAACTTTTTTTTTTTTTACTTATTAAGAAAAAACTTTAACTTTTTTTTTTTTTAACTTATTAAGAAAAAACTTTAACTTTTTTTTTTTACTTATTAAAAAAAAACTTTAACTTTTTTTTTTTTTTACTTATTAAGAAAATACTTTAACTTTTTTTTTTTTTAACTTATTAAGAAAAAACTTTAACTTTTTTTTTTTACTTATTATTTATGCTTATTCTTTTTACAATTTTTTATACATTCTTTTTTTTTTACTTTTCCTTCAGCTTTAATACATTTTCTACTGTACATTATATACATTGCGTCTTTTGGCGAGCCCACGCAGTTTCCGTAGGGAACTGTTTTCTAGTTATTTATTTATTCCAATTTCCGCCACTTTTTTCGGTCACCTACTACTTCCACATACTTTATGCTAGAATTTTAGTTCAAACTTCAAACTGTTCAGCTCTTTGCAGTTATGCTTGCTTGCATACAACTTTTTACAAAGTTTTATACTTTTTATACTTTTTAACTTTTTAACTTTTTTTTACATCCTTTATAATGAGAGTCGATGGAAGAAAGGTCCCATTTTTCACAGTTAACGTTTTTGAGCTCTTATTACTCCGTCATACTTTCACTTTGAAACTTCATTCAAACTTTATAATGTTCATCTATCTTTGAACTTTCATTGGTGAAAAAGTTGTTTTGAAAAAGTTTATACTTTTTAAAATATTTAACTTTATTTATAGTTTTTTTTTTTCCTGCCATTGACTTTGTATGGGATTTATCTCTAAATCAACCTCACTTTTGCAGCCTCATTACTCTGGCATACTTTGTCGTAGAAACGTGATTTAAAGTTTAGAACGCTCACACGACTCTGGACTTTTTCGTGGTTCAAACCGTATTCGAATACGTTAAACGGTTTTTCCGAAATCGCAGTTCAATCGCAGGCCGTTTCGCGTAATTAGTGCCATTTTAGAGTGCGGCTCTTCTTTGACTAGAGTGTGGAAACTGAAATTCTTTCCTTGAAAATTTACCAAACAAATTGTCGTCCCGGCCAAAGTATTCATTTTACACGCATGTTCTTTGGTCATTTTGTAGCCACACATGTCCTCTTTCACACAATGTGACCACCAAAGCACAGAGACATACAGAATGTGAACTACGGCCTTTTAAGTGACACAAAAACAGCAAATCTGCTCATTGACCTCCATTGTATAATTCTTACGAGGATATTATCGCGCAGACAATTCTTAACTCGCTCTTATAACCACATTTTCAATCGTACCAACACCACAATCGCACATGGTGTACGTCAATATCTCAGGCCACTCACAGCGAAAAAAATATTTGCATTCGACTTTTACTTTTTGCGATAGAGCAATTTGTTCGGGCATAGTTTTCCCCCATTCAGAACCATTCTAATCTCCCAGTCATAGTACTGGCATAGAACTTGGAAGTCTTTTACTTCCACAGCTGAGACATATAAGGGCTTAATTACAGGGCTGACATTAAAGTTACAAGATCTCAATGAGTTGCTCTGTGATACCTTGTGAGCTTGTAGGTCTGCTATTTGTGCAATTGGCTGGCCTTTACACAGCTCTCGCAAGAGCACGCACACACGCACACACACCATGTCTTCCTATTGGCTGGCCTTTACACAGCTCACGCACGCACGCACGCACGCACGCACGCACGCACGCAAAAAAATGAAAAAAAGTATTTTTTCCAAAAAAAGTATTTTTTCCAAAAAAAGTATTTTTTCCAAAAAAAAGTATTTTTTCCAAAAAAAGTATTTTTTTGAAAAAAAAAGTATTTTTTTGAAAAAAAAGTATTTTTTTTAAAAAAAAGTATTATTTTGAAAAAAAAGTATTATTTTGAAAAAAAAAGTATTATTTTGAAAAAAAAGTAATTTTTTGAAAAAAAAGTAATTTTTTGAAAAAAATGAAAACTTAAAAAAAGCAAAAAACTTTAACTTTTTTTTTTTTTACTTATTAAGAAAAAACTTTAACTTTTTTTTTTTTTAACTTATTAAGAAAAAACTTTAACTTTTTTTTTTTACTTATTAAAAAAAAACTTTAACTTTTTTTTTTTTTACTTATTAAGAAAAAACTTTAACTTTTTTTTTTTAAACTTATTAAGAAAAAACTTTAACTTTTTTTTTTTACTTATTATTTATGCTTATTCTTTTTACAATTTTTTATACATTCTTTTTTTTTTACTTTTCCTTCAGCTTTAATACATTTTCTACTGTACATTATATACATTGCGTCTTTTGGCGAGCCCACGCAGTTTCCGTAGGGAACTGTTTTCTAGTTATACTTCTTTATTCTTTATTCCGCCGTTTTTTCGGTCTCCTACTACTTCCACATACTTTATGCTAGAATTTTAGTTCAAACTTCAAACTGTTCAGCTCTTTGCAGTTATGCTTGCTTCAATACAACTTTTTACAAAGTTTTATACTTTTTATACTTTTTAACTTTTAAACTTTTTTTAACATCCTTTATAATGAGAGTCGATGGAAGAAAGGTCCCATTTTTCACAGTTAACTTTTTTGAGCTCTTATTACTCCGTCATACTTTCACTTTGAAACTTCATTCAAACTTTATAATGTTCATCTATCTTTGAACTTTCATTGGTGAAAAAGTTGTTTTGAAAAAGTTTATACTTTTTAAAATATTTAACTTTATTTATAGTTTTTTCCTGCCATTGACTTTGTATGGGATTTATCTCTAAATCAACCTCACTTTTGCAGCCTCATTACTCTGGCATACTTTGTCGTAGAAACGTGATTTAAACTTTAGAACGCTCACACGACTCTGGACTTTTTCGTGGTTCAAACCGTATTCGAATACGTTAAACGGTTTTTCCGAAATCGCAGTTCAATCGCAGGCCGTTTCGCGTAATTAGTGCCATTTTAGAGTGCGGCTCTTCTTTGACTAGAGTGTGGAAACTGAAATTCTTTCCTTGAAAATTTACCAAACAAATTGTCGTCCCGGCCAAAGTATTCATTTTACACGCATGTTCTTTGGTCATTTTGTAGCCACACATGTCCTCTTTCACACAATGTGACCACCAAAGCACAGAGACATACAGAATGTGAACTACGGCCTTTTAAGTGACACAAAAACAGCAAATCTGCTCATTGACCTCCATTGTATAATTCTTACGAGGATATTATCGCGCAGACAATTCTTAACTCGCTCTTATAACCACATTTTCAATCGTACCAACACCACAATCGCACATGGTGTACGTCAATATCTCAGGCCACTCACAGCGAAAAAAATATTTGCATTCGACTTTTACTTTTTGCGATAGAGCAATTTGTTCGGGCATAGTTTTCCCCCATTCAGAACCATTCTAATCTCCCAGTCATAGTACTGGCATAGAACTTGGAAGTCTTTTACTTCCACAGCTGAGACATATAAGGGCTTAATTACAGGGCTGACATTAAAGTTACAAGATCTCAATGAGTTGCTCTGTGATACCTTGTGAGCTTGTAGGTCTGCTATTTGTGCAATTGGCTGGCCTTTACACAGCTCTCGCAAGAGCACGCACACACGCACACACACACACCATGTCTTCCTATTGGCTGGCCTTTACACAGCTCACGCACGCACGCACGCAAAAAAATGAAAAAAAGTATTTTTTCAAAAAAAAGTATTTTTTCAAAAAAAAGTATTTTTTTGAAAAAAAAGTATTATTTTGAAAAAAAAGTATTATTTTGAAAAAAAAGTATTATTTTGAAAAAAAAGTAATTTTTTGAAAAAAAAGTAATTTTTTGAAAAAAATGAAAACTTAAAAAAAGCAAAAAACTTTAACTTTTTTTTTTTTTACTTATTAAGAAAAAACTTTAATTTTTTTTTTTTTTAACTTATTAAGAAAAAACTTTAACTTTTTTTTTTACTTATTAAAAAAAAACTTTAACTTTTTTTTTTTTTTTTACTTATTAAGAAAAAACTTTAACTTTTTTTTTTTTTAACTTATTAAGAAAAAACTTTAACTTTTTTTTTTTACTTATTATTTATGCTTATTCTTTTTACAATTTTTTATACATTATTTTTTTTTTACTTTTCCTTCAGCTTTAATACATTTTCTACTGTACATTATATACATTGCGTCTTTTGGCGAGCCCACGCAGTTTCCGTAGGGAACTGTTTTCTAGTTCTTCCTTTATTCCAATTTCCGCCACTTTTTTCGGTCACCTACTACTTCCACATACTTTATGCTAGAATTTTAGTTCAAACTTCAAACTGTTCAGCTCTTTGCAGTTATGCTTGCTTGTATTTTTATTTTTACAAAGTTTTATACTTTTTATACTTTTTAACTTTTAAACTTTTTTTAACATCCTTTATAATGAGAGTCGATGGAAGAAAGGTCCCATTTTTCACAGTTAACTTTTTTGAGCTCTTATTACTCCGTCATACTTTCACTTTGAAACTTCATTCAAACTTTATAATGTTCATCTATCTTTGAACTTTCATTGGTGAAAAAGTTTTTTTGAAAAAGTTTATACTTTTTCAAATATTTAACTTTATTTATAGTTTTTTCCTGCCATTGACTTTGTATGGGATTTATCTCTAAATCAACCTCACTTTTGCAGCCTCATTACTCTGGCATACTTTGTCGTAGAAACGTGATTTAAACTTTAGAACGCTCACACGACTCTGGACTTTTTCGTGGTTCAAACCGTATTCGAATACGTTGAACGGTTTTTCCGAAATCGCAGTTCAATCGCAGGCCGTTTCGGCTAATTAGTGCCATCTTAGAGTGCGGGGCCTCTTTGACTAGAGTGTGGAAACTGAAATTCTTTCCTTGAAAATTTACCAAACAAATTGTCGTCCCGGCCAAAGTATTCATTTTACACGCATGTTCTTTTGTCATTTTGTAGCCACACATGTCCTCTTTCACACAATGTGACCACCAAAGCACAGAGACATACAGAATGTGAACTACGGCCTTTTAAGTGACACAAAAACAGTCAATCTGCTCATTGACCTCCATTGTATAATTCTTACGAGGAAATTATCGCGCTGACAATTCTTAACTCGCTCTTATAACCACATTTTCAATCGTACCAACACCACAATCGCACATGGTGTACCTCAATATCTCAGGCCACTCACAGCGAAAAAAATATTTGCATTCGACTTTTACTTTTTGCGATAGAGCAATTTGTTCGGGGCATAGTTTCCCCCCATTCACGGCCATTATAATCTCCCAGTCATAGTACTGGCATAGAACTTGGAAGTCTTTTACGTCCACAGCTGAGACATATAAGGGCTTAATTACAGGGCTGACATTAAAGTTACAAGATCTCAATGAGTTGCTCTGCGATACCTTGTGAGCTTGTAGGTCTGCTATTTGTGCAATTGGCTGGCCTTTACACAGCTCTCGCAAGAGCACGCACACACGCACACACACACCCTGTCTTCCTATTGGCTGGCCTTTACACAGCTCTCGCAAGCGCACGCACGCACGCACGCACGCACGCACGCACGCAAAAAAAAAAAAAAAAGATTTTTTTTAAAAAAAGTATTTTTTTGAAAAAAAAGTATTTTTTTGAAAAGAAAGTATTTTTTTGAAAAAGAAGTATTTTTTTGAAAAAGAAGTATTTTTTTGAAAAAGAAGTATTTTTTTGAAAAAAAAGTATTTTTTTGAAAAAAAATGAAATTTTTTGAAAAAAATGAAATTTTTTGAAAAAAATGCAAACTTAAAAAAAAAAAACTTTAACCTTTTTTTTTTTTACTTATGAAAAAAAAATATATATATTTTTTTTTACTTATTAAGAAAAAACTTGAATTTTTTTTTTTTACTTAAGAAAAAAACTTTAACTTTTTTTTTTTTTACTTATTAAGAAAAAACTTTAACTTTTTTTTTTTTACTTATTAAAACAAAACTTTAACTTCTTTTTTTTTTACTTATTAAGAAAAAACTTTAAAAAACACTTCTACAACTTCCACATACTTTATTCCGCTTTATGCAGTTATTTATGCTTATTCTTTTTACACATTTTTATACATTCTTTTTTTTTACTTTTCCTTCAGCTTTAATACATTTTCTACTGTACATTATATACATTGCGTCTTTTGGCGAGCCCACGCAGTTTCTGTAGGGAACTGCTTTCTAGTTTAGCTTTTGTTCTGATGTTGATGAGTAGACTTTACTGTGCAGAATGAATTTAAAGTATTAAATTAATAATTTCCACACTGTCTCATACATAATACGTTTTCTGCCCAGCCTCAATGGATCCAATACTGAACTACTCTATGAATATGAAATTAACTAGGACGTAATGGAACCCAGTCTGATTGCACAGAGTAAGTAAGTAAGAATTCAATCTGGACGTTAATTCAACGTTTATGTCAAGTATTTTAATGATTTTGTACTTTTTCAGATGATGGTTTAAGTTAAATGTAGGAGGTAAAATTAATTAGCCAATCAATCATTCAGAGGAGGGGACAGGCACGTAGATTAACGACTCAACCTCAAAGGGACTTCACCTCTGTGTGTGTGTGTGTGTGTGTGTGTGTGTGTGTGTAAGATGTCAAACTTAGTACTATACTGTAGCTTATCAGAAGTTTTAGAGGTGACTTGTGTCCACAGACCTTTGTGTCAGACTTTTAAGTGCAGTTTCATGCACTTCAACAAGTTTAGGTGTGTGCGTGCGTTTCATTTTCATTTCGCACATAGTGTACACATAGTGTACATTTCATAATTGATACAGACATGGGGCGAAGAATAATACATTCTTAAAAATACCTGGCCCCTTTTCACTTAAAATCCAACAAAACAAAAAGGCAAGAAGTTGACTGACCAAAGACACGTGCAAGAAATGATAGCTCCAACGTTATATGCTATACTATTCGTCATCTTCATATTGCCTAAATATATATCTTTTTTAATTGACAAATATTTGTACACATCTTTAAGTCGTCATCCAGATAATTCCATATTCGGATTCCTGTTATCGAAGGACACATCAGTCTTTGAGTGGTCCGTGCAAACTTATGTTTTAAAGTCAAATTTCCTCCTACTATCTCCACTTTCTGAACTGGGTTTGAATAACTGTTGCAAATGAACTGGCAATGTTTAGATTTTTGCCTAAACATAATTAATAAAGTTTGTAGCTTCACGATATGTTCGAATTCAATTTTTTTATAAATATTCACATCCTCCTTTGCTAGCATTATGCTTCACTTTGTTTAAAATAAAAAAGTGCTTTGAGACATGTGCTACAGTACGTATATGGGATTTCCATGTTAATTTGTCATCCCTTAGGCTTATAGCACCAAAAAAATTAATTCTGATACTCTTGCGATGGATCTATGGATAATTCCACCCGGTCATCCTTTTTCCTATTCCCAAAAAACATACTTATTTTTTTCCAACTTCAGCGTTAGCTTGTTTACATCAAACCATCTTTTTTCATTTCATGTGCAATGGTCTCAGGCTAGCTAACGAACATATTCAAATCATATACAGAGCAATGGCAATTTGTGTCATCTGCTAAACAAAATGTTATATTTTAGATACGTCACAAATGTCAGATTAATGTCAATGTTTAGGTCCCAAAACAGAACCTTGGGAGACTCCACATTCAATGTTCATACACTCTGAGGTGTTACCTGCCCAGTGTGGCCACTGCGCATATTGTTGCCTATTTTCTAAATAGCTTCTCATCCAGTCCAGTACCATTCCTCTCACGCCATAAGGCAGCTCATTGATCATCAGGAGATTAGATTAGAATTCTAAATCGCAACAAGCATACCAGGACGGATCAGTGTAGCTGATATCAGTAGTCAACAGCAGTCTCATTGCAGACAGACTACACGTGGACTGATAAATAGATGTTCGACATTCATCATCAAGACTATAAGCAACTATAAGGAGCGAATAAAACAAAGAACACTGTCTGTCTGTGCACACACACACACACACACACACACACACACACACACACACACACACACACACACACACACACACACACACACACACACACACACACACACACACACACACACACACACGTAGAGCAGCTGTTTCTTAGCAACGCTGGGAGGTTGTAGTTCTTGGCAGAGTGGTTCATATACTCCTGTCTGATGTCAATTAGTGGTCGTCATGGCGATTCCAATTAGCAGTCATCATAAGGATGGTTTTTAGCAGGGTAATATAGTTATACTAATGAGGACAGCATCTGTCACAACAGCAGCTGACAGTGCCCCGTGTTCATATGTTGTACCAAAATCTAGAATTCATACACTTTACCAAAGCCTTTCTACAAGTCCTCACTGCTTTGCTGATGCAACGCGTTGTGAGCTTGTAGATTAGCCTTATTTCAATTCAATTTTTTTTAATTTAAGTGCCAAATCACAACAAGTTGTCTCAAGGCACTTGACATGCAAGAGCAAAAGTCCGACAGAGATCCCACCCAGAGCAGGGAATATTGCGACAGTGGAAACGAAAAATAGTGGTACATTTGCCACAAGAAGAGATGGGAAACTGTCCGTCCTATACAACAGAGATTAAATCAGCTGCCTCGTTGTAAACACAGACTCCACACCACACCACCCGCACCTGACTCGCTATATATATATATATATATATATATATATATATATATATATATATATATATATATTTGTGCATGTACAACTTCCTGGTCTCAACTGCACATGTTTCTTTCCTTCCATGGAGCACCATGGAGCAACATGCCGTCGCCCGTATGGTCTTCGCGTCTCGTCCTCTTTAGACAGTCCTTGCCCATACCAAGGAAGCTCTGAGAAGGAAGCGAAGTGGTCACGTGACTGGGCTGCGCCATGACACTTTCATGGACAATTTAATGGGAGCCAAACTCACACCGGAAGTGCAATGAATGCATGGCAGTGAATGGAGCCAGCTGGACCAGCTGGCCAACAACAAACATTATTTCTGAACAATTCAATTGAGACCTTTGTCATATAATCGGTTCAGGAATATAAAAGAAGACATATCACAGGTTGTTTTCTAATCACTTGCTTTTTGATGTGCACAGAGTGCACAGTATATCATTTTATCTGAGGATCTAAACAGCAACAGCCGGTATCGTTTCTGGCTCCGAAATATCGCGAGATTTGGCTGTCTTGCGATACTTGGTACATTCAGAAAGGTACTTTGTGCTCTTTAGATATCATACCTCTATAAAAAAAACACAGCAGACAATAATGTGTTACATGTCTTCTGTTATTTTCCAGAAGTGATTACTTTACAAAAGGTCGACAGTCATTCGTAAATAATGTTTGTTCATGAGCTGGTCACTGAGCTCTCATTGACTTTCTCATTGAAAGTGTCATGGCGCAGCCCAGTCACGTGACCACTTATCTTCCTTCTCAGAGCTTCCTTGGCCCTGTCTAGGGCCTGTCTAGGACTGTCTAAAGAGGACGAGACGCAAAGACCGTACGGGCGACGCCATGTTGCTCCATGGAAGGAAAGAAACATGCGAAGTTGAGACCAGGAAGTTGTACATGCCCAAATGTGTGCATGTACATATGTATATATGTATATATTTAATAACAATAATAAGGGAAACATGATACATTACTAATGAGCAAAGTAAAATAATATGGAAATGCAATATATAATTAATATTATTATATATGAATATTACAACCACTATCACACAGGGAAGTGTATTTATGAAACTAATAATAAAACGATCAGCTTAAATACTAAAATAGACAGACATGTATAAATAGGCCAAGCATGTAGGCACTGGCTGTGAATAAGGACAGTGCTGTCCTATTCCTCCTTTCACAACAATTTGGAGCCCTTGCAGCCTCTCACCCTCAAGCACTTACAGCTGACGTCACTAAAGTCAATGAGGGTTCAGGGCTCAGGGCTTGAGGGAGGCAATTGGGATTGGGCCTATATACTGCGTTCTCCTCTCTTCTCCCAGCAACTCACACACACACCACACGTGGATGCTCTCTGTATTATAGCGCAGAAGTTATGAGATACGACTAGACTGGACTCAGTTTGCTTTGCATGTTGTAGATCCGGTCTAGAGCGGATACGGAAACGGACTTCGTGCTTGCCTATGTGTATGAGTGCAATTTAACGGATACAGTAGGTGGGCTACACCAGAGCAGATCATTGAGCAGTATATAGATTACAGCAAACGCTTGATTGTTTTCCTCTCACAACCAAATCACACACTCCTTTAGCTTCAGGTGCACAAACAGATATACATTTGGTGTCTCTGTTAAATGCAGAGCGCCTTCACTGTTTTAGCTGATAACTAGATATTGTCTGTTTTAAATTTCAATTATCTGTTTTTATTGTATACATTTTTGTGTGGACCCCAGGAAGACTAGCGACCACTTTGTGGAAGCTAATGGGGATCCGAATAAAGAATAAAGGCCTGATTTACACTGGCAGCCAAATCTAGCCTGAATGTAGCCTGAATCAGATCTGGGTCACTTCAAGATAGAAATCCGATTTGCTTAAATAAGTCTAAATGCAGACAGGTCACATGGAATCAGATGTTTTCAAATGTGACTTGAGTGAAGAATGAAAGGTTTTGCCGTTGATGACCACAAATAACAAACATTTACTCATTTCTGTTGCTGGAATATTATCATGTGGATTAGTGCTGTTTACAGGAAATCAACTGCCATCTAGAGTAGAATATTGGTTCCCTGACAGTGTTCATACCGTATGTTTCATCACCAAAGCAATATCCTGCTTCAATTTCTGTTTTCGAGCTTCCATCAGACAAGAATATACATTTAATATTGTTATCCATATCCTACCGTAAAGGACTCTGCACACTGCTGCGTTTTTGGACCCAGATATCGGAGCGAATTTCGGGTGCGCCACTTTTTCTCCGAATAACACCAGTCTGCAAGGACCAAATAGAGAGAGAGAGAGAGAGAGAGAGAGAGAGAGAGAGAGAGAGAGAGAGAGAGAGAGAGAGAGAGAGAGAGAGATACAGAGACAGAGAGAGAGAGAGAGAGAGAGAGAGAGAGAGAGAGAGAGAGAGAGAGAGAGAGAGACAGAGAGAGAGAGATGAGGTGAGGGCAGAGAGAATTAATTTAGTCAGGAATTAATTTTGTGGACTGAGTCTAAACCCTCCTGGGCTCTCATTGCTCCATTTTCTCAATACGTTCATTTTCTGGAATTTTCTATAACATTTGTTTTCTGGGATACTAATTAGTATTAGTATGCTTCAGAAACCTTTCTTTGTGCATGTGTGCAGTAGGTCAGATTCACACAGGGAAGCAGCTCCCTGACATATGATTATACAGGTTTTTGAACTTGAAAAAGAAAAAGGCTATAGTAAATAGAAAATAGTCCCTGAGGTAACATTGAAACATTGAAATTGTCTTCAGAAAGCTCATTAGCTGTGCAGTAATTTGAATGAGAAGCTAAACAGACACCCCGGAAGAACAACAACAACTGTTACATGACTTCAGGTACCAGAAGGAAGTGTGTGCCGCTGGAACGTATTTGTGTGCGTTCACTGCGTTGTGTTATTTAGGAGCCAATACAATCTCCACAGAATATCAAAACATCATCATCCAGGATATACGTAGTTCTGTGATCACAAACTCTCTTCGATGTGGACATGAAATAAGGGAATATTTCAATTCCTCTTTTTGATCAAAGGTGGGGAAGCAAAGCACCTTGAGGGGGTCCTAAATGGACACTTTTCGATTGGGACTTTTGACTCATGAAGAGGAGCCACAATGACCTATACTATCAAATGCCCGCGAATGGACAAATCCCCTCAGAAGGCTGTCAGCCAATTGCCAGCTCCGTAACCAGCCAGAAACAAGGAGACACTAAAGAACCAAGATCTGCTAAGCCTCCACCGGACATACAGACACATCAGCCATCTTACACTGGAAAGAAAACCCATATCTGTAAAGACTGTGACAAGAGTTTCATTTCGGTCACCTGAAGACACACTAGCGTATTCACATGGGAGAAAAACCTTTCCAGTAATCATTGTGGAAATAGTATTGGTGTCTTAGTTAGTCTGAAGAAACACAGCATAGTCACACTGGAGAAAAAACCTTTCCATTGTACGCATTGTGAAATTCCAATAATATAGTCCACCATCCTTAAAACACTGTTTTTAGCTACAGAAACCACACCACCATCCTTAAAAGACTGTTTTTAGCTACAGAAACCACACTACCATCCTTAAAAACACTGTTTTTAGCTACAGAAACCACACCACCATCCTTAAAAGACTGTTTTTAGTTACAGAAACCACACCACCATCCTTAAAAGACTGTTTTTAGTTACAGAAACCACACCACCATCCTTAAAACACTGTTTTTAGTTACAGAAAACACACCACCATCCTTAAAAACACTGTTTTTAGCTACAGAAAACACACCACCATCCTTAAAACACTGTTAGTAGCTACAAAAAACACACCACCATCCTTAAAACACTGTTTTTAGCTACAGAAAACACACCACCATCTTTAAAACAATGTTTTTAGCTACAGAAAACACACCACCATCCTTAAAACACTATAGGTCCAGTTATCTCAGTCGGTAGAGCTCTCGACTTTGGACAAGTTCATGGGTTCGATGAGAAGATTTTATTGGATTGTCCTATTGTAAAATCCTATTCAATTTTCTTATAGGCAAATAATCCTATAAGAACACATCCAATTGCAAATTCTGATAGGATTTTTACTAGGTTCTTTCAGAATCCTATATACGTGCGCTATATCAACTAGGTGTGCGCACGCACGCGCACACACACCGTATTAATAATGGATATACTGCACTCACATGATAAGTGTAATAATGGAACAGAATGTCTCTCATTAATCTTTTATGTAATACGTATACTAATTAACCCTTGCATTACCAGTGAACCCTGCTATCTGTATAATGGGTGGCAGGCTGATGACCTTGTAATTTAGCAATTTGTAGCTACATGCATTATCTCGTGTCCTATACTTGTGTGTGCGTAGTGTACGTGTTATCTGCTGTACTCCCTGCTACAAGTGTTTGATGATCATTTATGAGAGTTCATGTTAGGAATTCACAAGTGGCTCATTACATAATACACTAGTATAGACCATATTAAACAGATATAACAATATTGATTAACACTAATGCCCATTGACACATATCTCCTGTGAGTGAATGGTAATCATGTGACATTCTTCCTGTTTGAAGCAGCAGCACACATATTGCAGCTGAATAGAAATGCTGCTGTAGGCTAAGTATGAGGATTGAACCGACTACAGGAACAAGAACGACACCGGGGAGGAAACTGAAAAGAAGGAAATGTAACCAATTAAAACCTCCATGACGAAATAATCAGAAAGAGAAGCAAACAAACGTGAATGAAACGTATAAAGAGAGACTAGAGACAGAACACAAAGACATGAGAAAGTCCATACCTATATCACCATGCCAAAAATCTAAAACTTGTCACAAGTGCACAATTTTCATGAATTCCTTCCCAGGTATTTTTTTAACGCTAGAACACTAAACATGGGTGATTTTCAACTGGACGATTATATTTTTGCAATTTTCATAATGTTTCTGATGTCTGAGGTGGGTGGATCTTTCAGATTTTGTAAATGGTATGTTTTGTTAAACCCAAACACATTTCTTAGATTTTATCAAGTATACTGTAAATGTGTCACTTGTGATAGGGAGCAATGATATGATGCAATTTGCTCAAAGGCTTGTGGATATAGAGCTTTCTGCTGATTCTGTATAGCTATTGTTGTGTACTTCCAGTTTCTGGGTGGAAAATAAACGTTTGTGTGTGTGTGTGTGTGTGTGTGTGTGTGTGTGTGTGTGTGTGTGTGTGTGTGTGTGTGTGTGTGTACACACACGGTAACACACCACACACACACACACTCCAGACTCCGGGGACACAGATCCCAGTGCCGTCCCAGCGGATCAAACACAGCGGCCATGCCCGGGGGAAAGTGCCCACAGCACAGCAGGAAAATAATTACACACCGAATAGAATCTCTGACGGCTTGTTTGTAAACGACTCATACATTTTAGGGGTAGGATATGTCATGAAGTTACGGAATCTGTATTCTTTATTACAGCTGCAACAGCCAGTTTAATTTTTTTCAGAATTCACATTGTCAAATGTCAATGCAGTCAGCTTTTTGTGGCGTTGATTCAGATTATAATGATACGCATGCTTGACTCTGCCCCCTTCCCCCCACAACAACGGGTAACCACACCAGCATTGACGATATTCAGACTGCGGCCATCTTGCCAGAAAAGGTGCCAACTAGGTGCAACTTCCCATTGACAGCCCATTCATCCAAACAGAAAAGTCACATCTAAATTGTATTAAACAACGTTACCGTCTGTATGGAAAACTTGAATTATCCTCTTTCAATCTGTGAAGTTTTTGTTTCATAAAAATCCACCGTAGACATGTTATGAGCTACTTCCTATCAAGCAATTCTGTGCAGGACATTTAAGTGTCAGAGTTTAGGAGTGCTCGTTGGATACAGCCCTGCTTTAGTAAAGCAGGTTACTTTACTAAAAACGAGTGCTTCCAAACTCCAATACTAAATGAATCACATGCAAGGGATTTCAGGACAGGAAGTAGCTCATAACAAGTCTACAGTGGATTTGTATGAAACAAACAGTTAGATAGAAAGAGGATAATTCAAGCATTTTGCACAGCTGCAATGTATGACTTCTGTTTGGGGGAATGGGCTGTCTATGGGAAGTTGCACCTAGTTAGCACCTTGCTGGCAAGATGGCCGTGGTCTGACTAATGGTCAATAGTATGTTTATTTTCATTTCTCAAATCTGATAAAATAAATGATGGGGCGGGGGGGGGGGGGGGGGGGGGCTCCTGACCCTTTACGTTTTATTACGAAATAGGCCTACTGATTTGTGATTTGTTCATCTAATAGTTCATTGCACCTGCCTCCTCCTTTCATGTTCAAACAGCAAACAATATGTAGCTATTGTAAATGATGATGATGTTTAATAATTACTATGTGCGTCCACTAATTAACACATTACGTGAGCAGTGTGGCCAGGATATATGTGACCAGATTTGACTGAGGGCCTTCCATTGGATCTTTTTCCATTTTCGTTTTTTCCATGTCATATGAATTAAAGCAGGGAATCATAGTTTCAAATTGACATACTGGTTGTTCGGTTTGACCCACCAGTTTGGGAGATATGGCTTATAGAGTAATGTCTTGCAGAGAAACGGCGAGTTGAGAAAACAGGCTTGAAAGATTAATTTCTGTGTACTCTTAACATTACTCCTAGCTACATGTTTAAGCATTTATTTAATATGTAGGCCTACATGTCAATTTCAGCTCTGAAATGTATTTCAGACATGCTCTAGTATGTGAAGAGTCTGCCTGTGCTATTAACTCATTTAGGATAAAAAATAAATAAATTCAGTTTTTCTCCTCTGGTGAAAAGCTGGAGGCTGCACGATGGCAGTCCCTCAGTCAAATCTGGTCACATATGATCGAACCCCGACACTGCTGCATCCACACATCAATGTTGTTGTTGTTTGCAATCTGTTCCTGGCTGTCTCAAGGTCTTAGGCCTCACTCAAACCTTCACAACAGATTGATGTATAGCTGATGCATGAGACTTATTGACTGATGCAAGCTCGCAATTCATTTCCAATGGGAGTCACATGGTTTGACACAACATTTATGTTGCATGAGGGAGACAGTCGAAACACAGCTGAAAGCCGTACAACACACATGTTGTGTCAAACCATGTGACTCCCAATGGAAATGCATTTGGGCAAGATGTAAACAAACCCTTTGCTTACATCTAGCATGCATCAATGTTGTATGCTAGATCGAAAGGTGTGAGTGAAGCCTTAGAAACAATCTTACAAACGAAAGCCACACACTCTCACACACACACACACACACACACACACACACACACACACACACACACACACACACAAAGCCCAGCTGACACTGTCCAAAGTGTGTTTGATTTAGGCTTACACTAAAAAAACAGTGATGTAGGAGTCATGGACTGCAATGACATCACGTTAATGGGAGATATAGCCTGGCAAGCCGCAGTCATAATCGGAACGTTAATGGACTGAATTATGAATGAATGCATAAACATTTATGGATGAAGGCGACAGGCGTGTGTGCTAGATGGTTATCTCCCATCTCCCAGTGGTCCAAATAAATACACAGTGTCGAAGATCACTTGCATAATGGACACAGGTGGAGTGTCAGGTTTTTATCCTTTGTTTGTATAGTTTTCACATAATTCCAGTGGACTTCTGTATATAAATTTGGAGAACTCACTCACCATGAAAAGATTACTCCCGAAAATTATCTCGCATAAGCACTCTATCTGCAATCTTATCTGAAGGACTGTTAATGTACTTGTTTAAATGAATGAATTCTGATTATAATAATAATAAACTTAATTTATAAAGCGCTTTTCGAAAACAACGTTTACAAAGTGCTTTACAATGCCAAGGGTTAACCAACAACACCTAACTGATGTCAAATTGTTAGACAATGCTGACAAGCTCAGACCAGACGTGAGCATTGACCCGTAGGTCAAAAGTCAAAGTCACAGATAAATGCCGACAATTGCTGTGATCTCACCACCCGTACACACTTTGATAAATATGGGCCAGCATGTTGTGTGTACACAGGAAGCAAGACACTGTGGGTGTTTTTCACCCATCAAATGCCATGCCCTGAGGGAGTCCTAGGATTTGTGCAATTAGCATAGAATGCTGCTATTGCCGGCTCTGAATGGCACACGTGCATGCAAGCCAGTGAGCCAATCTCTCCACTGTGGGCCGGTCAGATGACAACTGATGTGTGTATAGTACTGTATACATGTGAAATGGGGGTCTGTTGTATAATGCAGTGATTCCCAAACTTTATTAGATGTTTGCCCTTCATCCAATTTAGTGAAAATAGCAGAGCTGCATTATTATTTTATACAGGAATGTTTTTTAATAAAAAAGTTGAATTGTTTTTAATTGATGAATAGTTGGGATTTGTTTTTGTTAAACTTTTATAAATATTTTGAAATATACGAGAAACAACATTTTACTCGAGTCGTGACCCACAAATGGGTCCGATCCACTGTTTGGGAAACGGTGGTGTTCGATTGGCTTTAGTTAAACAATAGAATCAAATATTTTAGTGGTACAATAACAGTAATTAGCCCTTCGCTAAAGCCCACCCCAAAAGCGATTGTCCAATGTCAATTCAATATAGTTTGCTATTCTGGGCAAGCTTTCGTCACCTCATAGCTGTCAATGTTATTTTGCAGTGTGAAGGCAGCTTGAGAGCATCATGGAGATAAGTACTGTGAAGTGTTCAGAATCCAGTGTTAATGGGGGATCTGCTTGCAATTCTCATGGCACATTAGTCTGACTATGTGGCATTCGCCGTCAGAATAACAATGCTGACCCTGTTAATGGATGGAAAGTGAATCACTGAGGATATAATCTCTAAAGACAGATTCAGAACCCCGCAGCTGAATCTGTCGGCAACTCACGTTACAACGTGTAGAGTTTGTTGATGGTAGGAATGTAAACAAAGATGCACCACCAGAAGAGGAGGACTGAAGGAGAGTGAACAGCCAGTCTCTACATGGGGGCATGCTTAATTTATTTTTTTACCGATGAGTTCCCAGATTGATGATGATACTACATAATATGACAGACTCACTCCTGAGCATTTATCAACCTGCTTAACCGAATCGATGCCAATCCCGCGATTTCTCTGGATTGGCGCTTGCAACCTCCTTTGCCAACACGAGAAGGGTTTGTTTAATGTAATTTAATCCAGAATTAATAGTATTTTATTTGCCATTTGTTAGAATCCGGTGGCTCCCATGTGGTGTGTATATATAGTCATTGAATAAAATATCCAAAATGTCCTTGTTCACGTTGTAACTGTTTCCGCTTAGACTGGTTAATTGTTTTAGGGGTGCCAGGTAGATCTGGTCTACCAGAGAAATTAAAACATTAATTTGAGGTCAAGCTATGTAAATGAATAGTTCAAGTTGCAGATCATGGCCGTGAGCGAGCCATATATATATATATATATGGGTGTGTGTCAAGAAGGTCTAGAAGGCCAAGATGGTCAAGATGGCCAAGACGCTCAAGGTGGCCAAGATGGCCAATATGCTCAAGATGGCCAAGATCGTCAATATGGCCAAGATTATGTAATTTACAATTCATTAGGAGGAGCAGTGTGGGAGGCTCCTATATGCCACCTTTCCTTGAATAATTGTTGGTGCAGAGGTGTGGCAGCCATGAACTCTCTCCCTCTCTCTGACACACACGCACGAGTCTAGAGTTTAAATGGAATTCTACTTTCAAATCAGCCTCATGATGGCGCTATAAGAGGCCCAGTCACCTCTTTACCGATAACTGCACCAATCTGCATAAAAGTTTGTATGCACACTCCCTGGATGCCAAGGAAATATGTCTGCCTGCATTTTACAGATCTGCCTTTTATAGCGCCACCAGGAGGCTGACATGTGAAATACATTTATTTATATTTTCAGATTTTATCCAAATAAATATTATATATTCTATTGCGGTTGGTTATGGTAATTTGTAGTTGTAGCCCGTTTCGAACAAAATACCTCAAATCATAAACGCAGCGTGCAATTGCTGTGTAACTTTGCATGCACATTTCAACTACGTTGAGGAACAATTAATGCCACCCTTTTAACATTGCCCTATTATACTTTTTCCACCCTTGGTGGAGACCTCCGAGCAGCACTTTTTCTAGTATGACTCTTAACAGTGTGCCAGGGTTATGTGAGGCTGCATTTGGCTAAGAACCTTTATTCAACTGACAGCTATCGCTGTAGATGTCAGTGATTGGTCAACTGGGTTCAGTGAAATGCACGTACTGGAAGATAGAAGGAATGCTCAAGGAATGACAACAAAAAGAATGTCCACAGAGTTTGGCAGTTGCAAAAAGGTTGTACATCTGCTATCCTGCATGCACACCTGACCTCTCACTACCTCTCTCTCTCTTTTTCTACCCCCCCTCTCTCTCCACCTCAGTGACCATCAGTGTTTATGTTGTTTACCTCCATAAAAGATTAACGATTATTCATGAAAGCAATGCTGAAAGTGGTTCATATTTTTCATCATGTCTGACTTGAGTCGTTTAATCTACATGAAAGATGAATCCATGGAACGGTCGATGTTAGTTCTGTTTCTTGACCTGAATAAATGACTTGCCATCAAACAGTGGAGGTTGGCTTGTAATGGACTACTGGCAGTGTAGTTCATGATGCAAACCAAACCTGGGGGAAGAGAAGCATTTTGATCACACATATGTGGAAATCAAAATGAATGAAGTAAAATGTATTAATTCTATTTGAACTTATTCATTCAACCAGTTCTGTGCCAGCAGTAATCCCAGAGTTTGGCAGCTGCAACTGTGTTGCTTTTAACCTGTATGATCCGTTTAAATTACTCAATGTTGTCTAAAAGTATACATTGCTCTTTATTCATAAGTAAGCTGCTCTGTTGTGTGTCATGTTTGTGATGTGCTATTGAATGTTTGACTCAGGCTTGTAATGTGACATACGTCCAGGGAGGATGATGAGGTTAGAAAAGGGAACAGTAGAAGAAAAACAAACAAGGAACATTTTTACTGCCAATGTTATATGCATGAATGTTCCCTGTCACTTGATGTCCCTGTCCAACACTGTAATGTTCAGTCACTTGTTAATATATAATATACTGTATATTCTAAAGAGAACTCAGACAGAGAGGCCTTTACAGCCGTCCGTACACTGGTTGTCTCAACACACACATATTATGACTCTGGTCAGGACCAGCTTGTACACACTGGTAGTCTCAACACACAGGTACAGTACCAGGGCTCTGGTCTTGTAAATGATGTGTACCCTAAGCGCAAACCACAGCAATGATTTGAGACACAACAAAATAATGTTAGCACTCGCCGCAGCAGTCTGATATATCCCGTTGCACGTCAGTGCTCTAGTGAGTGTGTCTGGTGTGAGTCGCAAAAACACATCCCACTGTCAACCCAACACTTTACGCTACGGCTACGTCACAAAAATCATTGCTGTGCAAACAAATATTCGTTGCAGATCGGCGCACCTCTGCGCTTGTGTGTGATATGACCAGTTAAAGCACCATTCTGTCGTAAGTAGTTGCATGTTGCAAGAAGTTGCATGGTGAATCATTGGTGAGGTTTGGGCTTTAGAATTACAATGGTAGTATTAAATAACGTCTAAAAAAAGTGACTAAAGGAGGGTGTATTTTGTCTAAGCAAAAATCAATGTGCAATTCACAATTGGGTGTGTATGTCCCTGAAATGTGCGGATCACAGGTGTATGTCACTGACGGCTGCCAGCTGTCGTAAAATCACGAGAAACTCACGTCCCATTTAACATCCTTAAAGGCAACCGGGAACTCCAACATGATGACATTGATGAGCGTGCTTCAAAATGGACAGAATTACAAGATAATGCGTCAGTACCAGGTCGTCAGTACCAACTTGTAGATCAGCTAAGCTTACTTTGGCAAGCAAGTCTCTCACTCGTTGCGATGGATCTACTGAACGTTTATTAATAAAGTAGGCTATAGCCTTCTCTCACGTATAATGAGAAAGAAGATAATTGATAATTATAGTTTAACCTCATGTCATGACCAAAGGCAAATAAAACTAGGCAAGAATATTATAAAAGCCCTTTCTACCGAACATTTGCTCACTCACCTTTGCAGAGGTAAAAAGATATCCGATAATTTTCATCCGAAATTTGATTACTGAGGTGATTCCGCCCTTTGTATATTTATATACTGTACATGCATATCCTATGTTCCAATACATCGGATTTGGAAATGGAATAATGGGCATAGCAAGATATCATTCATACCGGACCAGAGCTTTGTTGATTACTGAGGCGGAATCCCTCTTTTGGATTAATCATCTTCGGAATAGATAGATTTCATCCACTACATGTTTCCCCATCAAATCATCAATCATCATCATCACCTGTATTTTACCTTTAAATCGTAATATTGTGATCAATATACAGTAGCTTACATTAATATAAATTAATAGCACGAAAAAACGGAGGACGCATCTGTGCTCAGCAACATTAAGGCATGATGATGTCTATTTTCATCATTACGTGAAACTGTAGCTGACACGCGGAGAGACCTAATAATTCAGCTCTAAATGCAACTAAATGCAACCTACAAAATTAATATAGGTACCCTCACAAAAACATGCAGTAATCCTGTTCTCTAAACTGCCTCCCCCTGGCCAGCCGGGGCGCCTGATGGAGGGGAAAGGAACTGGTTGGAATAACTTGTTCCTTCCACGCGCTACGTCCAACCAGGGAAACTCCCCCCTGTCAGGTGTAAAGGAACAACTTGGACACTCAAGCATGAAGGAAGCATGAGTTAAGTCCGTTGCTCTCCCCAGGTTGGCGGAGGGTGTGTAGAGCCCAGGATCACATTAGATGATTGACACTCATTATGAAAGACACTTCCCACCCCGCTCACTCACTGTTTGAACTGTTGCCATCAGGCAGACAGTACAGAGTGATCAAGTCCAAGACCAACAGATTCAGTAACAGCTTCTATCCCACAGCGGTAGTTGCACTCAATGCTGCTAAAAAATGATCTGTTGCTGCGACACTTGTATTTTTTTTTAATCTGCTATCTTAAAGTACAATAAGGGTTTGTTGTGCGATGACAGATGAAATTACTGTTTGTGCATTAGTGCTGCTGGGGTTGTGCAATAACAAGAAGTCATGTGTGTTTTGTTTTAGCTTGTATACAGTATGTTGTCTTGTGATATAATGCACTGATTGGTTGGCACTTTTAATTTCGTTGTACACGTTGCAATGACAAATAAAGATCTATATATCTATCACAATATAGAAAAATGCGTTACAAAATCGTGGGATAAAAAATATATTTAAAAAACAAAATGAATATACAGTATATACCGTATATCGGTGGAAGTTGCATCATGTCTATATTATGCACAGGCTACAATCAATATATTGTTCGACGTATTTTTATATTATGCGTTGTTGACCAATATTGGGCACATACATATTTTATTTGAGGTTTGACACTATATTTTCATTGATTCAGCATGAAGAATAAAGCATTCTGAATACATAGCAAGATTTGATCCCTGGCAAGTCAATGTCAGCCTCAGAGCAGACATGAGAACGATCGGACCTCCCTCTAAATTAACCAGCAGAAAAACAATCAAGAATCCAGCACCTAATGTAGCAACTGTCAGAAATGCCGGTACGATCCAAATATGAGAATATTATATTGCTCTGTGAACAATGGTGACTAGGTGACTAAGGCAGCCAATGAAGTGATAAGTTGCCACTAGGTGACTACGGCAGCCAATGAAATGATACGTTGCCACTATAGGTGACTACGGCAGCCAATGAAATGATACATTGCCACTATAGGTGACTACAGCAGCCAATGAAATGATACGTTGCCACTAGGTGACTACGGCAGCCAATGAAGTGATAAGTTGCCACTAGGTGACTACGGCAGCCAATTAAATGATACGTTGCCACTATAGGTGACTATGGCAGCCAATGAAATGATACGTTGCCACTAGGTGACTACGGCAGCCAATGAAATGATACGTTGCCACTAGGTGACTATGGCAGCCAATGAAATTATACGTTGCCACTAGGTGACTACGGCAGCCAATGAAATGATACGTTGCCACTAGGTGACTACGAAAGCCAATGAAATGATACGTTGCCACTAGGTGACTACGGCAGCCAATGAAATGATACGTTGCCACTACCAACCTGATAGAAAGTAGACCAGCCTGCTTTATAGCAGCTGGTAAAAAAAACATTTTAGTCACACTTAAAATACACTCAATATAGTAAAACAAAGTTTAAGTTTAGGGATAAGGGTTAACGCAGTGACAAAAATAGGGTCCTGACTCTTAAGCAGCCTCATCTGTAGAATTCCCAGCCTGTGACTCAGCCAACCCCACACCTGCCCTTTCAGTCAATTTGCACTCTTCAGACAAAGGCAAACAGACAGATCTTCATGCGGGTACTAAAGGGACAAAGACAGCAGTCTATTCTGACAGCGCCCCATTACTAACCCTATAAGCGCACACGAAGCGAGCGGTTAGAGAGAGAGAGAGACGGACGGACAGACAGACAGGCAGACAGATCCGTGGGTTGTACACAGGTGGATAGCTTGTAGAATGTAGACAGCTTCCTCCACATGCAACACACCAGCACCGCCCCCCCTCCCCTCTCTCTCTCTGGACCCAATCCATTGACATAGGTCAATGGATTAGGTCCCTGAGCGTAGGAGTTGCTTTTATCTTGATGCTGCCTGGAGTGAATGCAGGAGTTCAAAAAGGACAAGTTCACCTCAATGAGTCCCTGCATGCAATGCTCAGCAGTGTGTGAATGTTACACTTCCTGCAAAAATCACAATCCAAAACTAGGTCAATTTTATCGCAATAACAATTCCCCGTCACGCTCAGGAAGGCTGATATGCTGACTCAGATAATGATCTGCTTTCTCTTGAATTGTCAGCGGTGCGTACATTTTGGTGAAGTGAAAACGGGCTTTGTAATTTGATGCATATGTTATAGTGGTCAATGTCCGTGTGCAAATTCAGATCAATTACTCCAGCCACTGCCAGTGTTGTCAAAATTACTCTTAAACAGTAATAGTATTACTTATTACTTTAAAAAAGGAAGACAGTTACTTTACTTATTACTCCCTGCCAAAAGTAACTAGTTACTTATTACTCCTTATTACTAGCTTATTTCTCACCCCCAGTAATTGCATATTTTGTCTCCAAAAGTCTTACTTTGCATTTTCAACATTAACAGTTGGTTCCCTCCGATTCTTCAGTGTTTATTTAACTCTGAAAAGTGTACTGTACACTGTACAAATTAAACCAAATGGATCATGTGTACAGTGTACACATGACGATGGGTCCATTTGGCTTCATTTGTACACTCATTTGAATTAAATGGACACTAAGACTTTTACTGTGTATGAATTACAGACTTGGGCCAAAATGATATTGAAACGCAGTCTTTGAACAAAGTGCTATAGCTGCTTAAATTTTTGTGGTGCCGGTGTCTCGAGCATTAGTTTTGCACGAAAACACTCCTTGGGCTAAATTTGGCCATAGCCACTTGCCCAAATGTGCCCGTGTGCTGACCTCATCAAATGTGTGATGACGGCTATGGCCATTTTTAGGCAAAGAAGTGTTTTTTGTGCAAAACTAATTCTTGCAATGGATTCAGCATCATGAAAACCCCCTAGTTTGACATGTCACATGATACTTAAAGTATAATGAAATGTGGACATTTTTGGATATTGACATATTGGATGTTAATGGTACCCCAACTTTCAGCAGCTGTCACAAAGTTTCCCAAGGGAGTTGGGTTGGGTTCCCCATAAGCCAAACTTACTGTTTCATCGAGGGTGAACTCCTTGTTCTTGTCCGACACCACAGGAGAGGTGGGCTTATGTTTCATAAAATCCTTGAAGCTGCTGGACCTTTGCAGACTGAGCTGTGGACACATTGTAGATGTGTGTGTGTGTGTGTGTGATATGTGTTTTAAATCATAGTTGGGACCAGAGAAGAATGTACAAGAGTTGCTATACAAACAAATCAATGTCCAGTTGTCCACTAGCACCATGCAACTTAATCTAAACATTAAGCCAGCATCAGTCAAAGCAGGCCTGAGATGCATACAGTGAAAGTCTGGTTTGTTCTGAAAGGAGAGCATAAAAACATGTTGTTTTGTAGCTCAAAGGATCCTATTTGCCTGATGAAGACCTACAGTATAATGTACCATAAAAACAGTGTGCGGATGTTTTTTCCTCTCATTGATCCTCACCTTGATGTCTAGCACTTGGCCTAAATACAGGCATAAGATGTGCACACAATTTGTTCTAAAATTCAGTGTTAATTCAATGAGTGCAAATGATAACAATTCATGGTAACTATGTGTCATACTTCTGGCATAACCTTTTTCTCTAGTCATTTGAGACAATCCAAGTCAAGTCTTGAGTCATTTTAGTGCTCTCAAAGCAATTCTCAAATCAAGTCTTTCAGGGAATGCACAATTAAAGTCTTGAGTCTATGTAAGCGTTGCAAGATGTAAATCAAGTATCTGAATGCCGACTATACCCATTACAGTATTCATCTGTTTTAATAGTGTTTATAGCATACTGTAGCTGAGACCAGGTCAGGTCCCTTTCTTAATGTTCATGGAACGTTTATATATTAAAAACGATGTGACAAAAATAAACACATTCTGCATTCCTTTTCACACTTGATACTTGCAATTCAATATATCAGACTCACCAGACTTTTAAACAGTGAAGTTCTGGCAATGTTTTGTAAAGATCTTTGTCTTTCAATAGATTGACCATTGTAGCATAATTAAGTGTATATGCCTACTATTGATATTGGGTTCAGGTTCAACATACAGCTGAAAAGGCACCAATAATAATAATCATTATAATAATATTTTACAAAAATTTGAGTCTGAACTACTAGTTCAGCTTCCACCTCTTGTTTACAATCTGCAACCATCAACAAAGTATTCTTAATCATCTGGAAATACACTCATGACTGCATCAAGAATGTGTTTACATGTGTATCTGAAAATATACAATGAAAGTATAGCATTTTTACCATCAAGATCTTCTCAAAGAATCCCCACAAACATAGGCATCTTATTATTCAAGACGTTTTTCAGTGTAACCCTTGACCCCCAGAACATGGCACACTTAAAGTGACAGTGCCACCTGGTGGATTTACATAGAACTACAGGCATATTTGCCACTGCCACTGGCACTTGCCACTGAAGAGCACCTCAAAGAATCTGGCAAATCCGGACCTGGTCATTTGAAAGGTCACTTTTTCTGGTGTAAAGTTGGGCTGGGAGGGAACTGGGATTAAGATTAAGCATGCTACATTACATTTTAGTCAATCTACGATTTTAATTTAATTTAATTTCTTAATTGCCCTTTGGGAAACGGGTGCGTTCGGAAATGCGCACCGGGAATGTGGTCAGTCTGTTGAGTGTGGTGGGCGGTGAGGTCACAGTGTGCCTTATTTCCGAACGACGTGTGACGCATTCACACCGCCGACACCGGACAACCCCAGCTTCAGGGTAGGGTCACTCAGTGCGGGCACTCGGCACACCCGGTGTGCAGCGCACTGGATTTTCGAACGACAACGCACCGAGTGCACTGAATAAACGAACAACAAGAGAGCACACCCGTGCGTTCAGGGTGCATTTCCGAACGCACCCAACCATACCACCCAAACCCAACCCTACCCCACTGAAAAATAGGCCATTGATTCAGCGATTTACACAAATATTTATATCAATTATTTTAAACCTAGAATGAAGCCATCCAGGATGCTGGTTGAGTCATGACCACAAAACCTTTGATTCTGTGAAAAAATAAAAATGAAAAACGCTAAACAAAGGGTATTCCTTAAATGTAGGTTTTCCTTCACAGAATCAAAGGTTTTCTGGTCATGAATCACCAGGATCCTGGATGGTTTGATTATATGCGTAGAATAATTGCTATAAATATCTTTGTAAATCTCTATGGGAAAAGATAGTCCAGAAAACCACGCCCACTGCTATTCTGTGAGTCTATATCATCATCAATCATCATCAACGCACTCACGCACGCACGCACGCGCGCACACACACACACACACACACACACACACACACACACACACACACACACACACACACACACACACACACACACACACATCATCATCAATCATCATCAATCAATCATACTTTAATAAAATATTATAAATAATTATGCCTCTGGCTTTCATTTTCATCACTCTTTTTATTTGTTTGTGCTGGAAGAGGAGGGGGGGTTGGGTGTATAAGGGGTCAGGGGTCATCTGCCTGTTTTTTTTTCACAGACAATAATATTGCCAGGCAGGAACACAAGGATCTAGCCCTGAACTGACCATAACAGGTCTGTAACTGAGAGTGTACAGAATGCAATCAAATGGACCCTCATGGGCATAGGAGGCCTTAAGTATGTTTCACCAGTTTCAATTGAAACGGGCCTCCACCCTCAGGGGGGGCATCCACCCTCAGGGGGGGCCTCAACAATAATGATGTCATAGGTATATGGGGGCCTCATATTTGGTCTTGAAACGGGCCTCCAGATTCCTAAGGCTGCCCCTGCTCATGGGTCAATTTTGTTTCATGTGTACACTACACTCTCAGAGTCAAACCACTAGTACTAGTTGGACTAGTGGTGTTGAGCGATGGATGGAAGATGCAGAGAGGCAGTTTATTCATTCAGCACGTTGTTCAGAGCAGCTCCCTTAGGAAGGCAGGGCTGCATTTCAAAAAGGAATCATGCTAGAGGCAGATATATTGACTTGTTTGGTGGCTGATGTAAAGATGGCATCATCCCGCCCTGCAGTGTACTTACTCACAAACTCCTCTGATGGTGACAGGTCAAGTGTTACTGTATGTGTAGGCCTACCGCTGGGATTATCAAACGCACATTTTCCATCATAAAGACTGTGTGGGGCTTTGCTTTAAAAGGCAGGTTTCCTCTTGGGATTACATGGTTTCTTCTCCGTCCATCCAAGTACAACATAAAATATAGAGGCACATTTTAGTGATGGTAGTCGGCCGGGAAGCTATACCTCTGAGAGAGGTGAGTGCATTTAAAACACTCTGAATGGAGGAACAACACATGTCTCTATTGACACAACATACTGTATTGTACTAATGTGTACCAACAGCAACTACAACTAATTAGTCCTTGTGTGCAGTGTTGCCAACTCTCCAGTAACGGAAGTAGCTAGTGGCTCCTCGGAAAGTAGCTAAAAGTCGCTAGGGGTGTGATATGCGCGCCCCTAGCGCGCGCCGCCCCTAGCGACTTTTAGGCGCCCCTAGCAACGAAAATATGGAGCCAGCCCAGAAATAAAAAATTCGACACTGAGGCACTCTCTGTGCTGTGGTCTGAACTCTGAAAATTCGCTGCTTGTTTAAACGCATTGTAATAATAAAAAAAAAAACATACCCCAATTCAACTAACGTTTAGAATGCTATTTTGTTCCGATCCATACAGGAATTAGAAGGTTAATACTTTATGCATTTGAGTGTGTATTTTATTTTTACTAGCAGACTAAAGTGAGCTGCCAGTGCTTCCTCCTTTCTTGCTCTGTCAAGCCCTACACACACTGCGAACGCCGCGCGTCAAAACAGCCGCCTCCGTTATTTTCAATTAACCTATCTCACACCGGCGGCGCCCGACGTGCGTTCACGACTCGCCTGACCCTTCCGATACGCCACCGTTCTATTTTCCAGGTGTTGCCGCGCAGCAACGCCAGCACCCGGTGTGTGCTGGACTGGGCTTCACAGAGCAAGAAAGGAGGAAGCACTGTGGCAGTCTGTGCACATAACCGAGCCGAGGAAGCCACTGAGCCAGACGCGCCGACCAATTTTAGTTTTGCCAACTTTAGGATTTGAGGCTGAGAAGGAAAATTAAGAGAAATGAGGGTTTTATCTGTGGCGCCTGTCAACACGATTTGTCCCCAATTCACCAGAAAAAGTAGCTAGATTTCTCGCCAGAAGCTTTTCACTAATTCAGTCGCTAGGGGGGTCTGGAAAGAAGCTAAATATGGCGACAAATCAGCTATGTGTGTCCCGGGAGAGTTAAAGTCTTTTAGGTCTACATTTAAATAAATAGATAAATAAATAAAAATAAAAATAAAAATGCATTTTCATCAATAGGGTGGAAAAAACCAATTCCACCCTGATCAATTCCTACCTCTCCTACAAGCAAGTTTCATCACTGGAAGCTTTTCCTCAGTGTGTATTGAAACTCCGCTCACATCCCCATCTCAAATCCAGCTGCACCAAAAGCCCTGAACAGAACACACCGGTTCTCTGCTGCTACTTGTCTAGAGTCAGCCCAAATTGAGATGGCTGAAGTTCCGTTGAGAAACTCTTGTTCAAAGGGTTGAAAAGGGTTCTTGCTACTACAGGTTTAGTGTAAGTGTATATTGTTCTTGGACTGATCCTATCAAAGGACCTTTGGGTCAAGGCGGGTCAAGATTTTTACTGGAAAAGCGCTGGATTCTGACTGAAGCTCAAATAAGGACAAATACAAACTCTACAGTCTGCTGAAAACTATACAATATTGATTCACATTACACTCTGGTAAAGTTGGATTTCGTCTCATACTGTATGTCTCAAGGAAAAAGCATAGAAACCAGCCACTTATGCTGTTTGTACCAGTGTGTCTGTGATCTAACACGATTGCATCTGTAATTAGATGGCAAGTGGCTCTTTTGAGCGTGGCCAATGTTTCACAAGTTTTGAACACAATCCCAACTCAAAACAAAATCCCACATTACTATTCTCCGTCAGCCATCTCTTCTTCTGTCTCTGCCTTGCTAACTATATTTTTTTCACAAGAGGAACTAAATTGATTCAGCAATGTTGTGTGCCAACCTTTTTGCCAGACCACATGCCCGCTGCCCACTAATGTTCTCGGGGTTGGTGTTTTTGTTTATTTTTTCTGTGTTTTCCCAAGGGAGAGGAGGTTCACACTTGTGGAGGCCGCAGTCTGCCTTTCCTATTCTCTCTGATCTTTCAGCATCTTCAACTGTGATCCAGAGTTCATGCTGTGAAACAGGGTCCTGCAGTCAGTCTACTAGCTACTTAAGGAGAGGGCAGACACGTCTGACGTCTCCCTTGGAAATATATCAAACAAATCATCCTCACGCCTCACGGCCAAAATATTCATCTTACACAAGTTTTTTGGGCATTTGTAGCCACACTTCTTTCACACAATGTGACTACCAGTACCAGTACCAGAGCACATATGGAATGTGAACTACAGCCCTCTGACTGACAGGAGTTTCATCAGGCTCCTCCATTCAGACCCATGTTATTTATCATTTGACAAAACATTTTTTACAAACATGATCGTACCAAATCGCACCAAAATCACATGATTCAACTTTTCCTTTTTTTTTACATTAAGTTTGGACATAGCAGCCGGCCATTATTCTCTGTTTAAACTTGCATCTCCTCCTCACCGGCTGTAGCAACAGGTGCAACATAATCACAATTATGGGGAGAATAATTCCATGCTGAGTGCATCAGCTCGTGAAATGCACTTTGTGTGACTGGAACTGGCACAGCCGTTGACTGAATGGGCGATTTGGACGCACACACACACGCACGAGCGGGATCTGCCCATAGATCCGATGTCCCGTTAGTCCGAACATGCACTGCTGGTTGACGAACATGCGCTGCTGGTTGTCGAACATGTGCTGCTGGTTGGCGAACATGCGCTGCTGGTTGACGAACATGTGCTGCTGGTTGACGAACATGTGCTGCTGGTTGGCGAACATGCGCTGCTGGTTGACGAACATGTGCTGCTGGTTGACGAACATGCGCTGCTGGTTGGCGAACATGTGCTGCTGGTTGACGAACATGTGCTGCTGGTTGGCGAACATGCGCTGCTGGTTGACGAACATGCGCTGCTGGTTGGCGAACATGTGCTGCTGGTTGACGAACATGTGCTGCTGGTTGGCGAACATGCGCTGCTGGTTGACGAACATGCGCTGCTGGTTGGCGAACATGCGCTGCTGGTTGACGAACATGTGCTGCTGGTTGACGAACATGTGCTGCTGGTTGGCGAACATGCGCTGCTGGTTGACGAACATGCGCTGCTGGTTGGCGAACATGCGCTGCTGGTTGGCGAACATGCGCTGCTGGTTGTCGAACATGGGCTGCTGGTTGGCGAACATGCGCTGCTGGTTGACGAACATGTGCTGCTGGTTGACGAACATGTGCTGCTGGTTGGCGAACATGCGCTGCTGGTTGACGAACATGTGCTGCTGGTTGACGAACATGCGCTGCTGGTTGGCGAACATGTGCTGCTGGTTGGCGAACATGCGCTGCTGGTTGGCGAACATGTGCTGCTGGTTGGCGAACATGTGCTGCTGGTTGGCGAACATGTGCTGCTGGTTGGCGAACATGTGCTGCTGGTTGACGAACATGCGCTGCTGGTTGGCGAACATGCGCTGCTGGTTGGCGAACATGCGCTGCTGGTTGGCGAACATGTGCTGCTGGTTGGCGAACATGTGCTGCTGGTTGACGAACATGCGCTGCTGGTTGGCGAACATGCGCTGCTGGTTGGCGAACATGCGCTGCTGGTTGGCGAACATGTGCTGCTGGTTGACGAACATGCCCCAAGGTTGTTGAACATGTGCTGCTGGTTGGCGAACATGCCCTAAGGTTGGCGAACATGCACTGCTGGTTGGCGAACATGCGCTAAGGTTGGCGAACATGCCCTAAGGTTGTCGAACATGTGCTAAGGTTGTTGAACATGCGCTGCTGGTTGTCGAACATGCGCCGCTCCCTTGCTTGCGGTTATGTTTTGGTAGAAATAGGGTTAGTAATATCGGAACAATGAGAGGTCGGAACACACAGGCACGCACGCACACACACACACACATACACACGCACATGCACGTGCACACATGCATGGATGCACGCATGCAAACATAGTGTTACTGTAAGAGCCCATGTGTCAGTTGGAAAATTCGACCTATAGTTAAGAGAAAAAGCCTTACACTATGGTAAAGTTGAAGTAGGCCTACATAACATGGCGTACATTGAGGTACTTTTGATGGCGCCACATGCACAGAAAGAAACGATGGCATTTCTGCATCTTGAAGATAGAACAAGATGACACAGATAAAGAGCACACACGCTCACGCACACACACACACGCACACGCGCACACACACACACACACACACACACACACACACACACACACACACAGGCTCCCACAGAGCTGTTGTGTTGATGTGCTGCTTTTAGACATATTGACAATCTGTTAATGCGGATCAGTCAATATCACCTGACACACTGAGCATAACAAGGTCCCTCACTGTCTCATATTGACAGCAACAACGCAGCTATGTACACATTTGAATGTACAGTGTGTGTACACATGCATGCACCACATGGATATTGATGATAACTGTGTCATATACTCTGTGATCAATTCCTTGCGATCGAAGCAGTATTGTGTGTGTGTGTGTGTGTGTGTGTGTGTGTGTGGGAGGGGGGTAGTTCTTGATTGATTGAGTTTATCGCCCGCTCCTCCTGGGTGTGAGACAAAGTGTCCTTGAGCAAGACGTGTGTGTGTGTGTGCGTGCGTGCGTTGCCGGAGAAGGTGGGTGGATAATGATAGCTCCGTTCCACGGCACTGACGGTCCATTCGGCAGCCGCCGCTCCAGACACTGTAACTGCCGGTACAGCCGCGGCACTGCCGGGGGGATGGCGGCATCTGCCGGGGAAGCTGGGTGATTATGTCACTCCACTGCCGCTCCGTCTCGCGGCCGCTGCTCCACGCCGCAACTGCCGGTAACAGCCGCGGTGCTGTCGGGAGGAGGGGTGGCATCTGCCGGGGAAGCTGTGGAATTATGACACTCCCGCCTCCCACGGGTGTTCCGTGGCTGATGCCGCTCCCGGAAAATGCACTCGCTCTCCCTCGGCATGGGAGGACCCTGTTAGATGCCCTGCATAGCGTCCTGCCTCCACCACACACCACTGAGAAGCCCCTCCGTCTGCTCGTGCTTGCTTTGACTCTTGCACGCACGCAAGCAACGCACGCACGCACGCCACGCATGCACGCACGCACGCACGCACGCACACACACACCCTAATAATGGACATGCCTGGTTTCCTGCTACCCTTCACAGCGACCTATACTCATAAGCCCCCAGCCGTGACACAGCGCTACTCCTGTAAATTGGACAAAGCTTCAAACGATGCCCCCCTCCTCCTCCCTGACCCTGTGCGTGCCAAACCTCCCAGCTAGCCAAGCCACTCCCTCCAACCCATCAATACTTCATCTTCCATCTCATTCTTTTCATCTGGGCGTGGGAAGAAGCCCCCCAGACCCAAATGGATTGCTTCCCTTGAGGAAGAGTGACCTATCCTAATAGTCTTGATAACCTTTTTCCTTTTAAAAGGAAGACGGATGGAGAGCAGAAGACTTTATTATTAACTTCACGTTGGTGTGCCCTTTGCTTCCACCACGTCGTTTATCCTCGTTTATCCTCCATCCCATACTTGACCCCCCGCGAGAGGCCTCGTGTTCGGTGGCATATATCACAGCTGTTTGGGGGATGCTCAGCTTTACATTAGACCAGTGGTGATGGGACCCCCCACCCCCACCCCCACCCCAAAACATATTGTATGAACTTATTTAGCAGATTGAACATTTTCATAGTTGTTGGATTCATGTTAATGTGTATTTTTGCGACATGTAACCACTGTATTTCAGATACGTAACCACTATAAGTATTGACCGCCGTCAATACCTTTCATGTAAACTTGACCTTTCACTTTGTATACTTAAACCGAACATCTGCTGAAAATAGCTGATGAGCTCGCAAAGCCTTGTGAGCTTGTAGAACTGCTATTTTAGTTACAAGCTAGTTAAAGAAAGAAAAAAAGAAAGAAATAAAGAAAAAAAGTACACATTGTGTGTAAAATGTGCTTCAAGTAAATCTACTTAAGTAATTTTATTACAATTTACAAAGTATTTTTAGTATTACGTCTTCCACCAATGACATTAGACCTCCATCTGTCCACACGCGCTCGCTCTTCCATGATGTGAGCCGGGGATGAGATTGATTGACCCGTGGGGCCCCTGGATCCCCATTCGTACCGTGTCGCAAGACTAAGCAAGACAAACTATAACCTACAAGCTCACAGGGCGTTGCGGACGCAGCAACGCGTGAGCTTGTTGGTGGCTCTGTGGCTCGCAACAACGGCCTGCGACAGAGCATGAAGTCGGCTTCGAGCCGCCCGACAATAATACCTGTGATTGGAAAGGCCTTGTCAGGTGACAGCTCAGTGGAAGGAATGGTGGTGATTTATTTATTTGACCAGAGAGGCGTAACTCGTGCGGCGGACGGAGTCTTAGGTCAATGTCACTGCATGGCTTTCCGCTGTTTTTTTCTTTTTCTTTTTTCTTTTATTATTTATATATATTATAACAGGCATGGGGGACGGGACGGGACGGGACGGGGGGGGTGATGACGACCTCATAGGGGCCGGGCAGTGCATGTTCTCAACCAGTTTGAGACCAACTTGACCCTCACAGATCAGGTCAGTGGAGAGGGAAAAAAGATATGCATTAGCATGAATCCAAAATACACTGATGATAGTGCTGTCAAACTGAAGCTACCTATCCAAATGTTTAATCTGCAACACAGTTTTGTACAATATGTGGTTGGGGTGGGGCCTCATCTCTCTCTCTCGCTTTATCTCTCAAAACGCATAGCATTGTTCAATTCAGCACCACTCATAATAATCAGATTAGAGTGACCCCATTACCTTTACTCTGGCGCCCCCCACCAGGCCAAAATGTGAACTTATTTTATTTGTAAGTGATAGATCAAAGCAGTGGTTTTCGATGCATGTCTCCTTTTGAACACGCACGCACGCACGCGCGCACACGCACACACACACACACACACACACACACACACACACACACACACACACACACACACACACACACACACACACACACACACACACACACACACACACACACACACACACACACACACACACACACACACACACACACACACTTCATCTCTCTCAGCTCAACAAACAAACAGCATTGAATACCCTTTCATTGTAGACCTGCATGGGATTTATAAGTGGTATTATTGAGACTTCAGGGCACATTTACTATGAAAACTTACATTTTTGTCCGTCACTCAAAATCCCCATACATGGGAATGTTTTGTCCGTCACTCAAAATCCCCATATATGGGAATGTTTTGTCCGTCACTCTAAATCCCCATACATGGGAATGTTTTGTCCGTCACTCAAAATCCCCATATATGAGAATATTTTGTCCGTCACTCTAAATCCCCATACATGGGAAAGCCCCCATATGGTGCCCAGGTCTCGTGACATCATGTGACATCATCAGGGATGGAGATCGCTGATGTCATAATAAACGCGAACTGCTGTCGCAATAAGATACAGTAGCAGTAGTGGTTCAGTAGTGGTTCAGAGGGCCTCCTGCATTTCTTTCTCACGTTGTGCTCAGGCGTGTCCCCTCCGCCTGTTGCAGCATCTGCCGGAGCAGGTTCCACTGCACATCAGCTGAACTCCAAGTGAGAAAGAAATGCGGGAGGACCTTGGCGTCCATCATGTCCAGCAGGTCAGAGCGTTGTGCAGAGCGTCCTTTCCAAGCGGCTGGGAGCCAAAGAGGAACGAGCAGCTTACAGGTCACCGGACTGCAGGAGGTCGCGGAGCTCCTCCAGCGTCATGTCGGCCTGCATGGTTTACAAAGACCTTTCCGGTCAATTCCATATGTTGATCCTTCCCCATCCATCCTTCCTCTTCGATGTCTCCCTTTTGACTTATTGAAACGAGACCAACTAGAGTTCTCAACAGGCCCAAAAATTAAGGCCCGGCCCTACCTGGGCCCTCATCAAACCCTGTACATTCAAGAGAATGTCCCCGCTACCACCCTTAGATCTCCATGTATGGAGCTGACCTGTTCAAACCCTGTACACTCAACATATATAGCCAATACAGAATTAATTCCATGTTGATCTGACCCCCCATTCCAAAGAGCCAGCGCTCACCCAGCAGTCTGCCATAAACGAGGCGGATGCATGCAACCTCGCCCTTTAGGGCGAGGTTGCTTCTCACCCTCAGGCGTCTTACTGGTTTAGCATTTAGTAAAGTTATGCAATGGTTAAATGGTTTCCTGAGCCAGCAGTGGTTAGCTCAGCAGACTGGGGGAAAATGGGTCATTGTTTGTTTTATCAGGTTTATGCCTCTAGTCCTATCCTGAATATGAACCCAGACCTCAATGTAGCACATAAACAGGGAGGAAACTAAGTAGCCTACTCAGTAAAGTAAAGTAAGTAAAAGTAGCAATACCACAAAGTAGAAAGTAGAAATACACTCACACACTTGAATATGTTTCGCATTGATATCAAAATATAATGTGCCGCGATACAACATTTTGTGAGCTTGTAGATGGGGGAGAATTTCCCATTGTCTTTCCCCGCTGAGCACGCTATTTCTGTCTTTTGTTTTATATGATTTATTCGCCTTTTTTTTACACCTTTTAAGGCGCCTGCCACATACAATTAAATCACTCTCTCTCTGTTCCGGGGGGAGAGGGGGGGCAGAGCATTCATTTTCAATGGGAGTCACTGCAGGGATTTCACAGAGCAGCTCTGCTCCATGGCTGTGTTCTGCCATCCTCCCCCCATGGAGCAGAGCTGATAAAGATAAAACAAAGATATGCAAAGTAAAAGAACAAGAAATTGCCTGTCTGAGAGAAATGTCATGTGACTTAGATTTGACCCCAAATAGTTTTGATCATGTCTTTAAGATATGGGGAGAGAAAGGTCTAACAAGATTCTATCAAATGTATAATACAGAAGTGGTGGTCCCTTTTGAATATATAGAAGATCAATAGGCATACCATCATTTATTTCGATACCTACAAGTGAGGAGCTATCTAAAAGACACTCTTAAAATTAGTACACTTGGAGACCTCCACCCTCTCTTCATAGATTCATAGTAAAATCCAATCAAAGACATGATTATAAAAATACAATTTTATCAAATAATTCAGGGAAATACGATTTAGATCACATTAAGGATAAATGGGATAAATAATTGAGAATAAGTGTTTTAAATACATTTTCAACTATTTAAGATCTCCCTTCTGGCAGGAATGCTTGGAAGTATTTCCAAACACCTCTGTCTATAAGTACACTCTAAACCCCAGCTGCTGGAGGGAATGTGGGGACAATAATGCAGATCACACCCATATTTTCCTTACATGTCCCAAAATGCAAACCTTCTGGACCAAAGTTTCCAAAAAAAATAGAATATTTGGGAGAGCTGTGAATTTAGAAAAACATGGGAACACTACCCAAAAGTTTACAATGTGTCCTCTACCTCTCCATCTCCACCACAGGCCAGCCCTGTACCACCAGGCACAGCCCAGTCCACTCACCCCCCAGCACCCCAGCAGTGACCTCTACCTCTCCATCTCCACCACAGGCCAGCCCTGTACCACCAGGCACAGCCCAGTCCACTCACCCCCCCCAGCACCCCAGCAGTGTCCTCTACCTCCTACCCATCTCCACCACAGGGCAGCAATTCCATCCCTGCAGCTGCAACCCCGCTCACACCTCCACTGTTGATTACAGTGGACGAGGTTAGGAAGGAGCTGGGGAGGCTGCGCCCTGTGCACAACCTGACAACGTGTTGCGGATCGGCTATGTTTCTTCTAAAATCAGCGTCATAAAATGTTGATGTCCTCACAAGTATAGTAATACAAAACGGTGTGTGTGTGTGTGTGTGTGTGTGTGTGTGTGTGTGTGTGTGTGTGTGTGTGTGTGTGTGCGTGTGTGTGTGTGTGTGCGTGTGTGTGTGTGTGCGTGTGGTTGTGAATCATAATGTGGTGCCTGTTTACACAGAGGTGTAAATCCCTCAGCCTCTGGCCCAGCAGTCCAAGGTGCCCTCCCAGAATGCATCATTCATAACTCTCTTTAGATTAAAAGCAGTGAGCTCACAGTGGGAGCCGCCGAGCCGGTGACTCAGCAGACCGACACCAAAGCTTAGATCTTCTCTTTGGGTCACAGGGTTCCGAGCCGGGCCGACGGACTTTGTCTCACACACAAGTATATCGTTGCTGTTGGGCAGAAACCTATCTTCATATTCTAACTGTTTCTTCAAAGTTAATGCCCTACTTGATCACACTACAGCGTCCCACAAGAGCATCAAAAAGTAATCCCAAAATGAATCCCAAAAGGACGTATGAAGTTTCCACCCAACAGAGACAATTATGTTGAAAACAAATACAGGCACAAAGTTATATTTCAGTTTCCTTTGCTTTGTGCAGTTGGTAGTAGATATCTCAAACTGTGTTTCTCAGGGGTTCTGAGTGTTAAGCCTCAATATTAATACTTATACTTTAATAATTATAATAATTATACTTTTCTTCCTTATATTGATGTTAATTTAGCTTATACAATTGGGTTGGTTGCGTTTTGTCTTCTATTGAGACATTTCGATCGTGTTCAAAGGTCATGTCTCAAGACACAGGATCTGACACAAGTTTTGACCTGATGGTCAAGAATCAATGTATCGCCTGAGCAAGCAGGGGATACATTGATTATTTTAGCTCAATGGTAAAACATTCAGCGCTTAAGCAGGAAACCGGGTTCAAATCTGGGGTAGAAGATGAAAGTTACAGAGTGCTGCTTTAATATATCATCACAATAATCGTAGCCACTATCCATTGTTTATACTTTGGGTATTTGAAAATAGATGTACAAGCTCACTGCCTCACTCACTGTGAGCTTGTACATCTTTTTTTAAATGTTTTGGAAATGTTTGTCCCCTGCAGGGACTAAACATTTTCAGACGGGTGGTCCGTGGCCAAATACATGTCAATTTGGGGTCGTTGACATGAAAACAATTGAGAACCACTAATCTAAAAAGTGCAGTGCTCTGAAACTCTGTTGTGCCAATCCGGATGAGCACCCAATATGAATCAGTGAATGAATCTTGATTCAATTGCCAAGTTTCTCTGTTTCTCTGAATGGCCTAGCAGGTGTTGCTAATTCCCCTCCACGTCAATGGGAATTTGACCAAACATTACACGAAGGGCCTTATTTTCGTCAATGCTGAACCCCTTATCCCTAAACAATAAACTTCTTTGCCTGTTTTTTATATATTTTTGTTCGACTATATCGGATCTACATCAACACGTTGCGACTCGTGAGCTTGTAAATCGGCTATTTGAACTATTCAAAAACAGCAAGCTAACCCACCTGGCTGATTTTTCCCCTTGCTGCCCTTGTAAATGTCAGCCATGTAAAAGAAGTAAATGACTTCAGTCAGCTAAGCTCCTTATGCGCTGTTCATTCAATGTGAAGCACCGCTACAGAAGATAATGGAGTCACAGTCTGACATTGGTATTATGGGCAGGGAACATTAGCCAAAACTATTGTCTATCTACAAGCTTGTCGATCGGCTATTATTGGCGAAGAGATTTGTTTTAAACAGGGGCAAGCGATCTGAATAGTGAATACAGTTGTAACATTTATTATATTATATATAGTAAAGTAGCGTTTATTATTATATATATTTTAAATGAGTCACACAGTCTGACATCCTCAGTTACAGGGTTAGTTCAGATTGTGGTGGTTGCAAAGGTATTCATGGAACGCCGGGGGCTGCCCTAAGGTTCGACCTCCCGTTAGTTCGACCGCGTTGCTCCCGTGCTTGCGGTTAGGTTTAGGCGTTGCTCCCGTGCTTGCGGTTAGGTTTAGGTTAGAGTTAGAGATAGGGTTAGTAATGGTCGATCTAACGGGAGGTCGAACCAATGACATGTTACCGGAATTGTTGACCTATTTACCATATTATAGCGCAACTTTCGTTCAACGTTGACCCCTCTGTCACATGGAACTATCACTACACCAGGAACAGCAGAAAAAAAATGTTCCCTCTAACTGTGGTGCAACCACTCCTATAGACAGCTATGTGGGTCCCTGGCTGGCTGGCTGGCTGTGTCCGAGCACGAAATAGCGTTTGGTTGGTTTTCACCACCAAGTGTCACTGCCTAACACATATTAACTGTATACAGTAGTACAGTACAGTACACAGTAGAGGGACCCCGGGGATCCCCACACGGTAACTCTGTCATTTCTCAACCATTTTGGACGTGGGATGGCTTGCCGGAACCGGGCCGGCCTCTTGGCCGCGTTCCTTTGGGTCTGGATGTTCCTGTCATTTGTAACTGTAATTTCTGGACGTTTCGGACACGGGTCCTGTGGGTCTGGAACTTCCGGGGACCCCCGGCACGGGGACCCCCACACAGAGTTGCAACACTCACTTCATGTGTGATATTTATGCAGAGCTAATGTACAGAAGGTAATGGAGTCACAGTCTGACAAGTCTCTCAGCTAGGTTCAATCCATGTAGAACTAATCTGGCCCGCTTCCATGTGACATTCATTCACTGCCAGTCTCTCTCTCTCTCTCTCTCTCTCTCTCTCTCTCTCTAGCTCACACACACACACACACACACTTGTTCACAACCTTCTTTTTTTTCAATCTCTCCAGCCTCGGTTCTTGTCTTCATTCTCCTTGGCTTCCATCTCTCCCTCTTCCCCTCTGACTCACACTCAAATACTTATACACCCCCCCCCCCCCCCCCCCCTTTCTCTCTCTCTTGCTCTCGCTCTCTCGCACGCACTGTGTATTGCAGTCTATAATAAGATCAATGGTTGCTCTCGGAGAAGGGAATGCAGCCACAGGATCGTAAGCGGCTCTGCTTAACCTTCTGTTGGCTGCTGTAGTGAGTCACGCACGCACTCACACACACACACACACACACACACACACACACACACACACACACACACACACACACACACAGACAGACAGACAGACAGACAACCGTAAAGTAACCAATTTCCTTGAGGACCAGGGAAATGGTCCTCCTCACAACTTGCACACACGCACACACAAGCAGAAACAAACAGAGCGTGCTGACATGTATGCACAGGGTTTATTAGCCTTGGAGCAAATTCTAACACAGAACTGTCCACAAAATAAAGTCATTACAATAAACCGTTTAACCACTTAAACCCTCTATTCTCAGCTAAACGGACCTACTACAAATGTTTGCTCCAAAAAAATGGCAGATCTAAAGCTTGCGAAGAATGACACATTGTGGCGCGTTGCGAGCTTGATTTAAGCTTGGCTAGATCAAGGGGTTCAAGTGTTTAAATTAACAAATAGACTGCCAGATTAAATACCTAAATTACCACAGACTGACAGCTTTTTTTCCTTTTCGTACTGTCAATCCGTTGCAAGTTTGCAACGCATTGTGAGCTTGTATTTGTGTGTATTTGTTTGGGAGAAGAGATTTGGTGTAAGAAAGCGCTCGTCCAGTTGCAACCCAGGTCCAGGGTTAACAAATTAAGAAGATTTTTTCCAGCGTAGGCCTATAACTCATCATCACCAATAATTGTGATGAATAACCAGGGTTATAACATTAAGCAAACATAATATGAATTGCCCTTTTAGCCATAATCGCCATAACGCCACACACAACACACACACATGCATGAGAGAAGCACCCATCTGCTGTTACGATATTAGATTTCATAAACAGTGTCACACACGCACGCACGCACACACACACACACACACACGCACACACACCAGGAGTGAATCAGCCAGCTGGGTAGAAAGGTTCGATTGATCTTAGTAAAGAGGTGAGATTGCAAAAGCCTTCATCCTTCATTCCTCTCTGCCCTTCAATCTCCCTCTTTTTTCTTTCTTCTCTCTCTCTCTCCCACCCCCTCCCTCCCTTCCTCCCTCTGTATCACTCTGGTGTCTGTCTGTCCGTCCGTCCGTCTCATTTTAACTGTCCATATCTCTCCTGATCCCTCCATTCCTCTCCATCTGTCAGTCATGGTATGTATCTCTCATTCACTCATCTGTCTCCCCGCTTTCTCTCTCTCTCTCCCTATCTCTCGGAGTCCTTATCTCTCCCTCTGCTCTTCATTTCTCTCCTATTTCCATCTCTCTCTCTCTCTCTCTCTCTCTCTCTGAGCACCAGGAATACTTTGCTATAAATCATGCCCACCCCTCCCTGACACGCAGTGTGTGTGTGTTTGTGTACACAAACACACACACGTGCACGCACACACACACATGCACGCACACACACACACGCACACACACACGCACGCACGCACGCACGCACGCACGCACACACACACGCATGCTCGTTCCTTGCACACACACATGCACGCTCGCCTTGCACACCAGTCGGCTGTACAGACAGCTAGTGTGCTTTGTGAGGCGTTCTGGTGTAGGCTCTGATCTGATCTGATCTGTGTGTGTGTGTGTGTGTGTGTGTGTGTGTGTGTGTGTGTGTGTGTGTGTGTGTGTGTGTGTGTGTGTGTGTGTGTGTGTTACTGTACTTGTGAGGGCATATGTCCCCAGAAGCATAGTCAAAAGTGATAAACAGACTTTGTGAGGGGGGTTTTCCTGGTACCTTGCAAGATAAATTGTTTTATGGTTACAAAAACAGGAGTGAGGTTTACAATAAGGAAACGATTCAAGTAGGGGTTAGGATTCAACATCCTCTCACTCCCAATCCCAATTGTGGGTCACAGACACATTTGTATGGGTTATGACTCGAGTACCATAAATGTTTTATGATTAAAGTTTAAACATATTTTTTTTCTACAAAAACGGTTAAAAGGGTGACGACTGGGGACTGAAATAAGCTGAAAAAAACAAACAGTTAAAACCATTAGGACGCCTAAGGGCGAGAACCAAACCTTCAAAGGCGAGGTCGCTTGCACGCATCCGCCTCGTTGACGGCAGACTGCTGGGCGAGCACTGGCGCTTTGGCATGGGGGGGTCAGATCAACATGGAATGAATTCTGTACTGGCCATATAAGGAGCATGTCTTGAGTCAGTGTACAGGGTTTGATGAGGTCAGATCAACATAATATGTCAGAACAGGTCAGCTCCATGGAGATCTAAGGGTGGGACATTCTCTGAGTGTACAGGGTTTGATGAGGGCCAGGCCTTTATCTTTGGGCCTGTTCAGAACTCTAGTTTCCGCCAGCTGTCGGGCGTGGGTGCACTAATAACTTTGGGGCAGGTATCAGTCAAAAGGGAGACATCAAAGAGGAGGATGTCGAAGGATCAACATATGGAATGTCAGAACAGTCAGATGTAGAGTTTCTGGCCAATATTGATGACATCAGGAATCTCTATAATGGGCTCAATTGTGACAGCAGGTTGCATTTACTATGACATCAGGGATCTCCATCCCTGATGATGTCACGTGATGTCACAAGACCTGGGAAATGGGCACCATATGGGGCTTTCCCATGTATGGGGATTATGAGTGACTGACGGGAGTACCTGCACTCGCAATGAAATAAGCGCGGCGCTCAAGCACGGAAGATAGCAGACGTGTCATTGTGAACTTGTAAGTATGCTATTTTGTGGCTTTAGGCTCAGGGATGTCACACAAGGAAATCACATATTATTTTTAATGCATTCATAAACTTGCCGTTGTAAAATGTTGATTTCCGCACAAGTATAGAAATGCAAATGTCTGTGACTGTGTGTGTGTGTGTGTGTGTGTGTGTGCATGTGTGTGTGCATGTTTGTGAACAAGCGTCTATGCTAATGAATTTAAATGACAAAGCAGTCCCACCAGACACATGCATTATTCAACACACAGATGAGGGCAGTGGGCAGAACAATGCACACGCATGCACGCACACACACACGTGTGCATGCGCGTGCGCGCACACACACACACACACACACACACACACACACACACACACACATACACATGCACATTGCACACACAGAAACATTGAGAAAGTTGTTGGAATAATAAGTTGGCAGCGCTCAGACAGCTGTGAAGAAGAGATTGTCAGCATGATCACATCTCATTGTCTCTGCCGAGAGACAGAAGTACCTAAGTAGTAGTACTGTACATTTACTCAAGTATTGTGCTTGGTTAAGCCCTATTTTATACTCATGCTAATCAATAATAGCCGATCATACAAGCTCTACTTGTGAGCGTTGTTTCATGGGTTCACTGCTGTGTGCACATATTTGATTGAGATCCAAATCCATTCGATCTGAACACAATGCACTCACACACAGCAATTGAGGTGCCGTTTCAAACACCTTGACTTCATTAATCCTATAAGAAAACTAAAAGATAGAAAGACTTCTATGCAGTGATGGGAAGAAATGAACGTTGCACATGGAACGTGGAACGTGGAACATGGAACGTGGAACGTGGAACATGGAACGTGGAACATGGAACGTGGAACATGGAACGTGGAACATGGAACGTGGAACGTGGAACATGGAACGTGGAACGTGGAACATGGAACGTGGAACATGGAACGTGGAACATGGAACATTCGCAAAGCCAGTCCAGTTAGGAAACTCAAATGTGCAGCTGCTGCATGCTGCCTGTGGCCGACCATTCGTTGGTCTCAGCTCTGTGCTGATATTCTCAACCAATCACATATTCACATAGAGCGCACTAATTAAATTGGGCCAGCTCAGTGGCCTTGTGGTGTCCGCCCTGGGATTGGGAGGTCGGGTTCGATCCCCAGTCGGGTCATACCAAAGACTCTGAAAGATGGGACCCTTGAGCTTGGCACTCAGGCCATATACTAGCGTCATGTCCAGGGGGTTTACTTCTACATCATGTCCAGGGGTTGTACTTGTACATCAAGCTGCCTCATACAGAAACAGGAGATAGGCTCCTGCCCTATAGGGCCTCATGGTTCAGCAAGGCTTACTTACAATAATTAAATGGGGAGGTTGCATTAGTCTATGGGTTGGAAGTCTATTGACTAGCTATAAGCACGCCATGGAGTTGGCTGGCAGAACGCTTTTCTGGCTGTATTAGAATGTGAGAAAAGCCCTATGCATAATTGTTTTTTTTTATATTTTTTAAATCCCAGTTTATAGGCATTTTAGCAGCCGGCAGCCATCGTGGATGCCATCTTGAAAATGATGCCTTTCCAGGGGTTATTTTGTCCTACATTTTTAGTATATGATTTAGCACACCCAATAACATAATCCTTTTAAAATTCACTTTTTATCAATTATTTTGGTTTTCAATCATAACTACCTACCGGTAATCTAATCTAATATTGGAGTCACTGCAAACAGATCACAACTCGTTTGCACAGCTTTTTGAAAACCTTATACCAATGCCAACATTCTAAAACTAGTCAACAAAAGCCAAATCTGGTGTCAGGGTGTTAACAACGAGGCAAGGAGGGGTCCACCAGACATGTTTTATTTAGAGCACCCTCTACAGATCTGGTCAACATAAATGACCCATTGATCTGTAGAGAACGCTCTTAATAAAATATTTCATTTCATACCCAAAAAGTAGGCAATATTCTACAGAGGTGCTGAGAGTGTTCCCAGCATGGAGAATAGACTATCAACAACACAAAACAGTCTTTGTTTCGGTGAGTAGCAAAGTATACAATTTAGCTAAAGTTCGACCCCTCACACAGCATGTTTGGATGTTTTTGTTGGCAGGCCGATAGTGAGAACTCGCTAACGCACTGGACCAGAGCCAAATGAATACATGCAGTGATATCACCCTCCTGCGACCGGGCCAACCGTATTCGCATTGACGCTCGACAATGCCAGGCGGAAGCACCGTGATGGATATGTACACACAACCTCAGTGGTGGGCAGGCACTTCACCACAGTGGATTGTTTGTATTTTTGTATTTTAATGTGAGTCTGTGTGCTTTTCACAGACAGGCACCAGCTGACATTCATAGACATACACCATCAAGTACATTTACAAGTAGCATTGTTGGTGTGTGTGTGTGTGTGTGTGTGTGTGTGTGCGCGCGCGTGTTTTTGCGTGTGTTCGTGCATGTGTGTGCAAGTGCGTGCCGCGCACACACCACAGGCTAATTTCCTGCTAGATAAAGATCATTGGTTACCAGCAGTGTAGTGTATTTCCTGTGAGATAGAGAGGTGCATGGGAGCCCTCATTTCTAAAAATAGCATTTGAATTCAGTTGCTTATTTGAAAAAGAAAGAAAGACAAAAAAAACCTCTGGGCTGTTGTCAAGGGTGAACAGTGCCCCCTGCAGCTTGTAAAACAAAACTGTCCTGTGTGCCAACAGTACCAACAGGCAGGAACACATTCATTCTCCCAAGAGAACATAAATAGCAGAAGTAGCAGATACTATGTACACAAGCTTGAAACGTGTCACTTGCAGATCTACTACTTGTGATACTTTTGTACCAAAAACTGTAGTACGCTCAAATTCAAATTCAAATTCAAAACAAAAAAGGACACATGAAGTTAACATGCATTAATGCTGCGTTGCAATCACAGCTTTATAAAAAAACGTACTCGCAGTGTTATGAACGGAAATTAATAAAAATAAATACCCCCAACCGCGCCTTTTTAACAATATAGCAAAGCTATATAGCTGCCACATATTAATTTGAACTAAAGAGATGACGTTTGCATATGTCCATTAATCACCAGTGTGTGGTCCAAGTTTATATCACAACGTTCAATTTAGAGTGGGGAGCAGTCTAAACCTTGTACCTCCATATTTTAACAGCCCCCCCCCCCTCCCCCGGATATGAATGATACAGTGTCACACTAATATTGAAAATAGCCGAAGCTCACAACACATCACATTGTGAGCTTCTAAGCTTGTAGAAAGGCTATTTTGGCGAGTATAGTTTTAATGTGAACATGAAAGTGGTTAAGCGTGACCGTGGTTTTAACAAAAGTCTATCCATTGGATCCATTGGAACATGTTTTGTACTGTATATCATTTTCTGGAAAGTAACAGTTTTGGGTGGTTTCCACCTGACAGTGACGTTTATGTGAATGTGCCTTGTCCTTAATGTACTGCCTTTAATACTTGAAGACGGATCACTATCTAGGGACCATAAAGTGGGAGCCAATTACAAAGGAGAGGAACATTGAATTATGCAATGATTAACTCATTAACCATAACCCAATCATACATTAATAATACAATATTTTCACTGTCAGGTGGACACCTTGTATGTCCAAACATTTTGCTTTATTTGACATTATTATTAAAATAGTGAAAATAGCCAATGTTCTGCAGAACCACAAGCATTATCAGCTTGTAGATCTGCTATTTTCACAATCTATGCGATGATCTTGATTCATGAATTGGATCATCTCAACTGCATGAGATCATTGAGCCATTTGAAATACATGCAAGTGTTTGGGTGTGTCACTTAGTTCTCAAAGTGGGGGGTTGTACACTCTCAGAGTTACAGACCTGTTAACGTTCCATTTGGTTCCTGCACAACAATCAATAATTTAGCTGCATGGGGACCCCACTCCAGGACCCCCGCGGGTCCCCCATGCAGAACCCCGAACCCCAGTTTAGGAAACAGTGGTATATACTGTAGGTCTCTAGCCCCTCTTGGGTCATTCCGGGGGTTTTAAGCCCCTCATTCACACCGGCCCGGAGACGCTATAAAGAATCCATCCACACATGATCCTGATGGATTTGAAATGGATCATTGTATTGATCCCCACAGCATGCTCCCTTTCTGTCATTCGTCTCTATGGACGTGACATTAATGTCTCCTTGCACGGCGTTCACTGACACCAGTATATTGTCTGGCATTCTGCCCTCTAGAGCAGAGGTGGAAAAAGAGTTTTACTTAATTACCGGTAAAAGTATCAATACAGCATTGTTTAAAATTAAAATTCAAATCCAAATGAAAGTCTGTTTTAAAAAAATTGCCAGCATCAAAATAATTTTAACCACTTTATCCATTTATACTTTGGCTATCAAAATGAGCAGATAAACAAGCTCACAGCGCATCACTTACTCACTTCGTGCTGCGCTTGCAAGCTTGTAATTTTTTTTGAATTATTAGAAAACGAAAATGTGAATAATTTTGCATTTTATCTTCAATCCTGGGGGTCCCCCGCAGACAACATTTTCAGGTGGGGGTCCGCGGCAAAATACTTAATCATTTCTGACGTGGTCCCTGATATGAAAACCTGTGAGAACCCCCGTCTTAATTCGTCCACGATATATACATGCATTGGACGTGTTAACTTTGGCGCCTCCAGTGTCACTGCAGACGCTAAATAAAACAACGTATGTGACACTTTAACTCTGCATGTGTCAGCTTCTCCATGACAGTGATATGGTTGAGAATGACATTGTCCCTTGTCCCCCAGAGACGTGGCCCCAGTGTATGTGTGGGACTCTTACTGGCATGCTCTGCTTGCGCAAGAAATTAAGGTACACACAGAAATATTTAAAACAGCAGATCTATTATTCTGTAAGTAAAATGTATAGCTATATCAACATAGTTGTCTGAAATGTCTGTATTTTTCATTCTATAAACGTGGCATGTAAATGAACATATGGTTATTCATTTACAACAAAAAAAAGCTGTGGAATGTAATGGTTATTTTAGAATGCCAGACTAATATCTCTACTGTATGTATCTATTTGTATTTAGGCCATAGAAGCTCCACAACAGGGTTCTTCTCACAGCTCCGGTCAATGTCATTCCAACAACTGTTGGAATGACAGGCCGTTGATTGTGTTAAATTTAGGTAAAAAAGACGATAAAGAAAAAGGGCCCTCGTGGGGGTTAATCGGTCCCTGCTGTCACCAGGGAGCGTTGGGTGGGAAGGAGTAGGACGAAGGTTATTGGGTGGGGGCTCCTCAGCGGCAGATGATGAGTCACACCGGGGCTCCACCGGGCGCATCACCGTCGCGTCTCCGTCACCGTCAGGGAATGTTCCCTTTTTAATCAATGAAGGATGGCTCCACTGCCCGCGTTGCGTGACTGCATTAAAATTTCCCCGGTTCGTTTTTTGACGCACGCGACGGAGACGCAACGCGCCCGGTGGAGCCCCGCCGTCAGATAGAACAGCAAGTGACAACACAGAAATGTGTGTGAGAAGGAATCAGTTGGCATGAGAAAAAGTAAAAAGCAAGAGAGTAAGAGGTTTCTGCAAGACAATAGTAACAATATTCATTGTGGTTTGGTTTGTATGGTTGGCTATGTTGTATTTATATAATCTGCATTATACTGAAATACTGAATCTACTGATGATGTTGATGGATTGTTAGGTAGAGAGTACTTGTGATTTATGTTTATTTTATTTTTTTAACCTCTTTTAATTTAACCACTTGAACCGCCTCTATGTCCAATGAAAATTATTAACAGGAGCTTGTGACTATAACAAATGCATTCCACCAAATTGTTCAGAGCTGGCACTGCTGCATAGTGACCAGATGTCCTCTTTGAGGCCAGTCCACATCGGGTGAATGTGTTTTGTCCGACGTACTACAGTCATGAGTCCGACACCCTACCCTAAACCTAACCTCACAGGAAGCCAAAGGTTAGTTTTAACCTGCCACAGGTTAGTTGTAACCTGCCATGCATGTCGGGAGCAACAGGTTCGTTTTTACCTGTCACAGGTGAGTTTTAACCTGCCACGGTTAGTTGTAACTGGCAGTGCATGTCGGGAGCGACAGTGTTGTCAAACTACTGCCTGTTGGACTGTTAGTATAATGTCTAACCAACGTATGCACCCCGTCCACACCAATGCAACTTGGAGGAAGAGGAGGAATCACGTTGTTGTTGGTATCTTTGCTATGATACGCCATATTCGCTATGTCCACAGAAGTTCCCGTCGTAAGTTTGTTTTCTCTCAGTCCTGTCACTCCATTCACTCCATCTGGTCAACCGAATGCTCCGTCGCATGTGTGACACGTCATCAGAGCACCCTCCCAGCTAGACAATATAGCAGCGCTGGGATCGTCACGAGACCACTACACTGCAGGTGGCATACCAAACGTGGAGTGGATTCCACATTACTCCGGCCACTGCAGACATTCACTACTCAGTCAACAGTCAAAACTTTTCAGCTTACAAACCCTCAATGAAAAATCTTCTCTCATTCATACCAACATTCTGGAAAAACAACTAGACATCATGTGCCTTGTTGAGACCTGGCACCAGCCAGGGGTTTATTCATCACTCAACAAAGCAGCTGCCCTCCTGGTTACAAATACCTGGAGAAAGCACTCAGCACTGGTGGTAAAGTGGTGGCTTAGCCATCCTGCACAGAAATAACCTGGACTTGTCTCCCCTCCCGCACAGAAATAACCTGGACTTGTCTCCCCTCCCTCTGCCAGTACTTTCTTCATTTGAAATGCAAACCCCCTTCCACTATGACAGCAATACTCAATTACCGGCCACCAAACTCACTTTTTATTTCAGAACTGTATGACCTCCTCACAACACTCTGTATTAGCCTACTTCCACCAACACCCCCCACAACTGAATTATTACAATAATTATTACAATAACCTCACAGCAGCACCAGGGGTGCTGTGTGATAATGGCTGTGTGATAATGGTTTTGGAGCATTATACTGTCGACTTTGTTTCAAAATGAGTTATAGGAATCGCAGACGGAAGGTGTCACCGAAAAGGTTACTAAAATGGATGTTAAACGACTGACTTGAATGGAAAACATACATTAAGTGATGAATGAAGGATGTATTATTGCAATTTAATGTACCCGGGAGCACATCAAGCCATTTAAAACCAGCCCCACCTTTAGCAGCTGCCACATTAAAGTGATGAGCACATTAACTGCATTACTAATTACAGTCCAATCATAATGATGGGTGAAATGGCCCATTCTGAATAATGACGTAGGGTACAGTAAGTATGTTATGATGGCAATCCCTGAGCTCTTCCATTGCCTTTTGACTTGCCCTTTTGCTCCGACTTGGACACAGAACATATTGAGAACCGCTGCACTTGCGGGCGCTTAAACCACTGTAGTGTTAGAGAGCTGGACATGAGTTACAACTCTACTTTGAGCACTTGTTTCCGTCTACACCAAATCTCTTCAAGACAATCTACAAGCTCAAAACGTTTTGAGCTTGTAAATCTGCCACTGTGCTGGCTGTTGAATGCTCCCAGAAAAGGCATGCTGTGTTTCAAGTAGTTTAGCAGTGTTTTCTGACCTGAGGTGTGACTAGTTACGTTATATAATTGTATTATTATACATGTGTCTGTTTGAATATACTGTATGAACACCAAATGATGTACAGTGTGGGTAACGCGACGGGCATGTCGTGTGCAGACTGCATGTACGTGCGTGTCACGTGATCGGCATGTGACCGGGCTAGCCAATCACAGCTCTGTCTGTCGTGTAAAATGGCGGTCAAGCGGAATTCTTTAGGTTTTAGTAAGACTGTGACCCATTCAATTAGTTACTTGCTTCCCGTAATGCAGCTGTATCTCAACATGCATTTCACTGCGTGACACAATGATGAAGGAAATAGCGGCACGATGGTAGGAGATTATATATTTTGGCATGTGGCGCTTTGTGCTTGTAAGCAGCGCACTTTGAGGCCAGAGCACAGGGCAATGTTGTGCGAGGGGCGTGGAGGGGCGCACTGAGGGGCGTGGAGGGGGCGCACTGAGGGGCGCACTGAGGGGCGCACTGAGGGGCGTGGAGGGGCGCACTAAGGGGCGTGGAGGGGCGCACTAAGGGGCGTGGAGGGGCGCACTGAGGGGCGCACTGAGGGGCGTGGAGGGGCGCACTGAGGGGCGCACTGAGGGGCGCACTGAGGGGCGCACTGAGGGGCGTGGAGGGGCGCACTAAGGGGCGCACTGAGGGGCGCACTGAGGGGCGCACTGAGGGGCGTGGAGGGGCGCACTAAGGGGCGCACTGAGGGGCGCACTGAGGGGCGCACTGAGGGGCGTGGAGGGGCGCACCAAGGGGCGTGGAGGGGCGCACTGAGGGGCGCACTGAGGGGCGCACTGAGGGGCGTGGAGGGGCGCACTGAGGGGCGCACTGAGGGGCGCACTGAGGGGCGCACTGAGGGGCGCACTGAGGGGCGCACTGAGGGGCGTGGAGGGGCGCACTAAGGGGCGTGGAGGGGCGCACTGAGGGGCGTGGAGGGGCGCACTGAGGGGCGCACTGAGGGGCGTGGAGGGGCGCACTGAGGGGCGTGGAGGGGCGCACCAAGGGGCGTGGAGGGGCGCACTAAGGGGACAGACAGACATGTCTCAAATTAATAGTTAGATTACAAAACATGCATTAACCACACCAGC
>NC_137871.1:20312220-20337220 GCF_963924005.1 Protomyctophum bolini | reverse complement strand
ATTGCTTCATTAAATACTTTGAAATCTGCCCGTTTGCTGTGACTTTGCATTTGGGTTTAAATTGCTCTGCATCCATGACAACTGTGTTCATAATTGTGTTCCGTTCCTCACCAAATATATCAAAATGAGTAAGTAAAGAGCAGCAGTGCTCCAAGCAGTGGGGGAACCGTTTAGCTGGGAACGTGTTGGTTGTGTGTGCGACAACACAAACACTGATGACTACACACACACCTGTGGTTCTGCTCTCTGTATACTGTCTCCCCTCCCCCTCCCCTCCCATTCTGTGTTTCCTAGAACTGGAATCACATCTTGATGTCAACAAGATGTGATTCACCATCTTAAAGATTTTTTCATCTCTAAGGTATATTAATGACATAGTAAAATGTTGAAAATGAGTGGAATGCCCCTTTAAACAAGAATGATGCTCTCTCTCTCCACCCCCCCCTCTCTCTCTCTCTCTCTCTCTCTCTCTCCACCAGAAACCCTCCCTCCGGGTTGAGCATAAGTCCCGAGCCTTCAGTTCCTGTTAACCATAAAAATGAGGAAAATCCCTTTTGACCAACGGTGACCGGATAAAGATACCTGCAAGCGATGCAAGTGCACGCTTAATTCTGCTTGCTCACATAGTATACATGCACGCGCACACACACACACACACACACACGCACACACGCACGCACGCACGCACGCACGCACGCACGCACGCGCGCGCGCGCGCGCGCACGCACACACACACACACACACACACACACACACACACACACACACACACACACACACACACACACAATGCTTTTCCTCTCAATAGGCAGTGGGAATAGGATTCCTGCTAGACAAAACCGCATCCAATCAGGCTATTGAACCGAGTCGATTGATCCTCTGAGCTGCCCCTGGCTGTGTGTGTGTGTGTGTGTGTGTGCTTGCATTACTGTATACTGTAGAAGTATTGTAGAATTTCAGAAATAGACACTTATGAGGACCGTTTTCCTGGTCCTCACAAGACAATTTGTTGTTATACTGTATGGTTGAAAAAATATTTTTGTGGAAATGTTAATTAGAGAAAGGTTGGGGTTATGATCGGGATTAGACATTCAGACGTTGTATTCAAAGTCAAACATGATTTTGTTGCATGCTGTGCAGTGTCATGCACCAAAATATAGATCTTCACGATCACAACACATTTAGAGATTATACGTTTAGGTGTTGGAGTTGGAGTAAATGTCGGATTCATCCACAGTTATCGTGCACCGGAAATGTTTACAGCCTTGGCGGTTGTGGTTAAAACATTTTAAATTGGCATTTATATAATCACTGTCATAAAATGCGGACTGTCCTTTGTCCTTACAAGAATAGCAATAAAGCGTGTGTGTGTGTGTGTGTGTGTGTGTGTGTGTGTGTGTGTGTGTGTGTGTGTGTGTGTGTGTGTGCGTGCGTACTTGTGTGTAATCTCCTCCTTTCCTCTCTGTCACAGAGGCGGTCTCCTGGTCAAGCCACAGATTGCAGATCACCAGAGTAAAGCCTTAGTTTACACTCTGTGGTTCGGACGGTGCTGCGGCCCAAAAATAGTGCCGTGTCTGTGAGCTTGTAATCGGATTTTTTGGCTGTGCGAAACCGGTTGTCGTGCATTGAAGTGTGAGCCAGGCTTTATCCAAGAGGGAAAACTGATATGAAGCGACGCACAGCATGACAGATCGACATAGCACGCACGCACGCACGCACACAAAGCTGTGTATAGGTGAAAAACATAAAATTGCCATCCTATATAAATGTTGATGTCCTCAGAAGTAATAGTAATGTAAACGTGATGTGTATGTGTGCGTGCGTTTGTGTGTGTATTACTATACTATATAGTATATAAATAAAGGCTTTGGGCGAAGTGCAAGGTTATCCACCCCGACAGCCGGCGCCGGAGGTAACATGCTTTAAGTGGTGGGAGACATGTTGTCATGGGGTCAAAAGAGCAGCGGAGAGCCAAGTTGCATCCTCCTCACAAGCTAGAGCTAAAAACAGACAGACAGACAGACAGACAGACAGACAGACAGACAGACAGACAGACAGACAGACAGACAGACAGACAGACAGACAGACAGACAGACAGACATCACTTTGTTAAACCAACCATTGGCAGTGCTGGACAATGTGTCTAGGCTATATACTGTACATACTCAAGTATTCAAAAGTACAAGTAGAGTACGCAAGTAAATGTAGCCTACTAGCTAGCTAGCTTGTGTGTTCATCACATCACAGGGGTGAGGTTTGAGGTTAAAATGTTTGCTTAATTTTTAGTTACGTATAGAGGGCAAGTATAATGTCTTAAGGCATATTTGTCTTATTAGCCAGGGATCCTTTTACGGTTGTAATACCTGGGATATTGTAGTGTCAAATAAACATGAAACACCTGGGATATTGTAGTGTCAAATAAACATGAAACACCTGGGATATTGTAGCATCAAATAGACGTGAAACACCTGGGATATTGTAGCATCAAATAGACGTGAAACACCTGGGATATTGTATCATCAAATAGACGTGAAACACCTGGGATGTTGTAGTGTCAGGTTCTGAAATAGCCATGGATAATAGAGTGCTGAAGTCCTGATGCCACCCGCACTACCACTGGGTCACGGTGTTATTCTTTGGATTGGAATTCCCATATAGGTAAGAACTGTGTTCCAGAAATACCAACTCAGCGATTTAGTCAGGTATTTGGCTCTCTGTGTGTTTGATAACATCTGCGTTTGGAGAGAAAACAATAACGAAGAATAGTAGGCTACTTTTTCCACCGTCAGTTGATGCTTCATATATATATATATATATATATATATATATATATATATAGAAAGGGCACTCCATGCACGTGTGTGTGTGTTTGCTTAGATTAAATGGCTGTTATCAACCCTTATATCATGCCCATACAACGGAGCCAGTACATTTTCTACCTACTGATGTTATCAGCCATTGTCCGACATCACGTTAGTCCGACTACTATAATCCTATCCTAAAGCCTAACCCTAACTTCAGTCTTAACCGGCCACATGAATAAACATAAAGCGAAATTGTTGTACAGCACAGTTTCACTTTGGTTTCACTTCGGTGGCAGTATAGTTCCACTTCCGCCTTTCCTACTCGCCTACTCGTGGTGGGCAGATATGTAGAAAATGTCCACTTGTTCCATTGTCTGAATTGAATTGGCTGATAACATCCGAAGCGGGTGGTCTCCTCCTTGTTTCGGACATGCTGCACACGAGGCAAAATACTTTAATATTTGTATTATTATTATTTTGCTGTGTGACCAGTGCAGAATGAATTAAGTTGTGGGGGGAGTGTGGTGGGGGGAGCGGCGCGGGACAAAAGCAGGTTTTCCACTCTGCTCATATGCTGTGTAAAATACCCAGCAATCTTATCCTCTGCCATGAAACCACTGACTGTACCATAGGCCCACAGCCCCACACAGTCAATGAATAAATGATCAACTCAAATCAATGGAAGCCATGTTAACGTCCTGTTTGCAGTCTATACAGGAAGCCTCCATTGATTTGAGTTAAACAGCATGTGATACGGGAGACCCAACCTGCAGAATGGCTGGGCAATGTTGAAGCCGCCGTCCCTACTGGTATCTCCCACCACCATCTCTCACACACACTTAAACGCGCACGCACGCACGCACATGCACATGCACGCACACGCACACGCACACGCACACACTTTTAAGATCGACACAAACACAAAGTGCATTTTTTCTTCTTCTTTTGAATCGATGCTCTTAAAACTTTTGGAAGCACAAACTACTGGTGAAACTACACATTTCAAGGGAGGGGTGTGAGGTGGGCGGGCTGATGGGGGTGTAATCCTTCTGGGCTGCCATCCATCGATCTTGTTAAATGTGAGCGATCACCCCCCTCCCTGCAGGCAGCCTCGTGATAAAGACATAAATAATAATAAAGACAAAGGGAACACAACATAAGCTATAGTGGCTGCAAAGTAAACTTGTGCACTGTTTATGACTATAGGTACAGCCCCAACTCCCCCCCCACACACACACTCACACGCACGCACACACACGTTTTTCAATATGTTATACTTTTACTCCCACTAAATAGCATTTACTCAATCTTCATTACTATATTGTCAGCAGTTGTCACTAGTATTTTTTTAATATTATTATTTAGATTCTTCCAGAATTAACCAAATGAAGCCCTGTGTTATTGCGACCGAAGGTTGCATGCAGTTAACTATGGAATTGTGCGGTTTTTGTCCGTCAGTCACTCAAAATCCCCATACATGGGGAGAGCCCCCATATATTGTGCCAGGTCTCGTGACATCATTATGACATCATCCCTTTTGACTGATACCTGTCCATTTAAACTCTAGACAGGCCTGCCCCAAAGTTATTTGTGCAGCCGTGCCCTGGACCCTGTACACTCAAGACACTGCCCACACTACTACCCTTAGATCTCCATATATTGATCTGACCTCATCAAACCCTGTACACTCAAGACACATTCCATATATGGCCAGTGCACGAGACCTCCCCCTTAGGCATCTTGCTGCTAGTATCTAGATTATTAGAAGTTTTGTCTCGCCCCAGAACTCTTTAATTGTCGACCACCTTATGTCAAGAGTCTGTGAGCGGGTCCCAGGGGTGTCACTTGGAAATTACACCCTAAAGGACCTCGAATACGCTGATGACACCACCCTGTTCAGCTGGCTGGAGACGACCTAGAGGCGCCCCCCGAAACCACTGGCTGGATGTAATAGCCCAGGACCTTAGAGCATGTAACGTTACTTTGGCACAAGCTCAACACCTTGCCAACAACAGACCCAGATGGAGAGACCTGGTGGCTATGGTTGGCTCTACGCGCCCAGAAGTGCAAGAGGACTAAGTAAGTATAGCCTCACGATCCCACCTAGAGGGCTGGGCCCTCTTCTTAGCAGAAATGGAAATTAAAAAAATAAATTATAAGATAACGGAAATGACGAACAGATGACAGCTTCCGTTCTCCCCAAGATTTCTGGGATGTGTAGTTCCAGACAAATAGCAGTCAGAGATTATGGAATAGTTGTCATGGCAACGCAAGACTTTTTGAAAATAGCAGATTGCAATGCGCTGTGACTTGAGCTTGTCGATTTGCTATTTTCAATGTATACTCACTTTGAAGCTGTGAGTATATTTTCATGCCAGTTATTTTGTGCTTTTACACAAGTAAACGTCAACTTCGTAATAAAGTAATAATGAAGACAACAGAGCTGAACACTGGCTCTGGAAAACACAGCTCTTTTCTGTCGCTTTGTTGTCGTTTTGTTTCACAAAGCTCAAAGCTCAGAATAAGAAGCGACAACAAGCGATGACAAGAGAATAATTGAAAATGAGTTGGGGTGGGAGCGGCTAAATTGAATGATGGAATAAGGGGACATGTGCAGCCATATGTGAGCATACACACACACACACAGTGCACACTGTGGTGACAGAGCAAAATGGATTGCAGCACTCTGCAGCAAAATGATTAAAATCTCTATGTGAAAAGCAAAGCCACTGGTACACACACACACACACACACACCAAACACACACGCACGTGCACGCACGCGGCAGTTGATGGCTGACGCCAACACAAAAGTGAACTCATTCACTACAAGCACAACCGTAGACAGGCACAGGCGCAGGCAAACACACACACACACACACACACACACACACACACATGCACGCACATGGGAACGCCTATTATAAATCAACTCAAACCAACAGCTCCTTATGCTTCAAAGTCATCTTTGAATCGCTTATCCACACCGCAAGAATACCAATTCATCCCCTTCTATCACACCCCTCAGAGAGAGAGAGAGAGAGAGAGAGAGAGAGAGAGAGAGAGAGAGGAAAGGTGACTGAGACAGAGCGAGAGAGCGAGGAAAGGTGACTGAGACAGAGCGAGAGAGAGAGAGAGAGAGAGAGAGAGAGGAAATGGTGACTGAGACACAGAGAGAGAGAGAGAGAGAGAGAGAGAGAGAGAGAGAGAAAGGGCTCCATTTTCGTCACTGCTAAACCCCTTATTACTAAACTTATTTGCCTTTTTTTACTATTTTGCAAAACATTTTTGAAGAGTTAAAATGGCCAGTCTCCAAGCTCACAACGTCTCAATGCTAGTTGAACTATTCAAAAAAGTTTTTCAAAGTAATAAAAAAAAAAGGCAAATAAGTTTAGGGATAAGGGGTTTAGCGGTGACGAAAATGGAGCCCTAAGTACTCTCTAAACCTTTTGCTCAACAGATTCAGATTAATACTGTGCAGCAAATATATCAGATCTACAAGCTTGTAGATGTGCTATATTTTCATAGACGGCTTGTAGAGTTGCTATATTTTGAACAAAGCATAAAGGCTAATCTCTTGCTGTCCTTGCTGAAAGTGGATGGAGAGAAAATGCATTGCAGAACCAATGCAATTTCTTTAGGGCAGACACATGTTGTGGGGCTGTGACATCTCAAAGCAGTGTGGGTGTTCTGCCGACTATAGGCCCTGCGTAGAATTTAGAAATCCTGCCGAAATAAATATACAACACATCTCTGCGGTCTGTCGGGCAAACATTGTAACCTTGTATGTTTATTTTCCATATATTCACACCCTACTCCAGCGTACTGCTGTCACACCTAGTCTAGGCTATACAATTTACATAGTAGGCCTTTAGCAGGGTGGGTGGGTGGGTGGGTGGGTGACGTTATTTAATATTATCCAGAGTGACTTAGAATAAGCAAGGCCAAACTCTGATTCAGTGTATACTGTATAGTGCCTCACTAAACTAGGATCATATATAAACCAATAATCTATACAGTATATATATATATATAAATATATATTATATAGGACCTGGAAGCCTCCGCCTAGAGCAGAGCAGAGCGGTAGCCTAGACAGAGCTCTATGTTAAAAGAACCTTTGAAAGATCAAGCGAGTTTGGTCTCGTCTGTCAGTTGAATATATATATATATATATAGAAAACCAAAGCCACGAACGCTACGTCGCTACTGCAACGCCCACAACACCATCTTACACACTACACTCACTCACACACACTCACACACACTCACACGGGCAGTGACGTCACACACTTACCCTTCGCAGTGTTCGGGACCTATCTCCTACTAAAGCGGCCCTCGCCAACGCTGACCACCAGCCGTCAAACAATAGTCTTTACACTGGCACTAACACTGGCTCCCTTCCACACTCCGGCCGGCAATGCATTTGTTTAATACAAACATTATCGCCGCAATCACCCACACCCCCGAGGCTTCCCTACACGGAACACTAACCACTGCTGCCTATGCTGTTGCCCCAACAGGTCCAGAAACAAGGCCTTTAACCACGCTACTTACATACACTACAACTCGCTTACAATTCGCAAACCTGGCAACACTGCCCTGGCTCACACGTCACCAGCTCTCAGAAATTCACAATCTGTTCTCTCCGTCTCTCGGCTCAGGAGAAGACACAAACAAGGAAGGGGAGCAATTGGATTTAGCTTATTCCTTCTAAATGTCTGTATTTAAAATATCACTGACACAGCGATTCCCTTACTTACATCAACATTGTTGTTTGTCAATAGTTGTTTTTTGCCTAAGTAAAACAATTAGACTGTTCGCTACTTCACATTGCGGGGCGCAAAATATATATAAGTAATAAGTATATATATATATATATATATATATATATATATATATATACTGTATATATATATATATACAAACTATAGGATCACTGCATGAACCTGGCATCTGTCTAAACAACGCACTAAAAAAATATTTTAACCTTTGCATAAGACTGCATGGTCGTCAAGGCTACGACAAGTGCTACGGGCAAAGGTGTAGTCTGAAGAGGTGATTGAGTCTTCAGATTACGACGGGAAATTGCTGAGTGAGCTGTGAAAGTGAAATTGGTTTAGTGTGCGTGCGTGCGTGTGTGTGTGTGTGTGGCACACATCTGACATCTTTCTCTGTAAAGAACCCCCGTCCTCCCCGTGCTTTAATTGCCAGGGAAGGAATGAGGCCAATTCACACCAGTGACCATTTCACACCTGGCAAGTGCACCTCTTTCTGTGTGACCATGCTTTGGACTATCCTACTGATGTTCCACTGAAGTGGCAGACTTTTAAATGTAACATTCTGTACATGCGGCCGCACGACACGTACCCACAATGCACTTAATTCACTTAGTAGGGTATTCTTCAGGGTATATATCCTGTATCCGGGTGGCTGGCATCTCCGTTAGAGATATAGGGTGAGAAGTTTCACGCCAGAGAGACTCTGAGTATAGTCATTGCTTCTTCACCTGGAAAGGAGCCAGCTTAGGTGGTTCGGGCATCTGGTCCAACGCCCGAGATGCCTCTCAGGCGTCTCCCTATATAGGGAGGTCCTCGAGGCACATCCCACTGGGAGGAGACCACAGGGCAGACCAAGGTTCAGCTGGAAGAAACACATCGACTCACTGGCCTTGGAACGTCTCGGACGTCTCGGACCATAAGCGGTTGAAGATGGATGGATGGATGGACATATCCTGAAGAAGACATACTTTGAACCCCTACCATGAAATGTTCTATGAGCAGGGCCTGGCTGTAAAGAAGTTCTTGAGCTTAGTCCAGTTACCCTGGGTAAACATAGTACCTTTCCTTTCCTTTTTGTTGAAATGTTGGCGTCTTAAATAATAAAAACAAAGTTATTGCATCGTGGCTACGATAAGCTATTTATTAATTATTTCCCGTGGTCAGCAACTCCTCATTACTGCTGTGGGCTCCTGTTACATTGTTTGACTGACATTCTGTGCATGTGACAAATGTGATATGTGTTTTCTTGTCTGCAACCATAGATTTATGAACCACTTTTCAACATTGCATCCCTAGGGCGTTCTCCTTTTCAAAACGGCAAAAGCTGTTGATGTAAAGGCTCACACTGCGTCTCAGTGGAAAAATGGGGCTTAAAGGACTAGTCCACCAAATTTATTTTCTATCAATTACACACCCCACGAAGCCTTCATGGAGTTTTATTTTTCGTATTCCTAAGCTAACAATAATTGTTCATTTTAGCATCTTGCCGCCAGAGCTACTCTAGTCCTTTAAAAGGTTTTAGATGGGCTTGTTTTAATAAGATGAAGTATACAGTGGTTAACACATGTTGCCGTGTGCCATTTGCACAGCAAGACTATAGGCACAGTGGCGCACGCACGCACGCGCGCGCGCACACACACACACACACACACACACACACACACACACACACACACACACACACACACACACACACACACACACACACACACACACACACACACACACACACACACACACACACACACACACACACACACACACACACACACACACACACACACACACACAGGATTCTGGAAGATAAGAGGAGAGTGTGTTCTGGGTTGAGAGCGTCTCATTGGTGTGCGAGACTGCACTTCGTTCAACCCTCCCGTCATATCCCTTGTGTGTGTGTGTGTGTGTGTGTGTGTGTGTGTGTGTGTGTGTGTGTGTGTGTGCATGTGCACATTACTATACTTGTAAGGACCAAATGTCCTCACAATTGTAATGGCTGCTTTATAGTTAAAACTGATACACGTATGATTAGAAAAGGATTCAGGTTAAGGTTAGGATTACGATCAGACATTGATTTAGGGATTAGATATATATGCCCATGATTCACGCACTCATGCACCGATACAAATAGCCGATCCATAAGCTTGCATATAGTTTTTCTGGGAGCGCGTGCATGTGCGAGTGCATGTGCATGTGTGTGTGTGTGTGTGTGTGTGTTCGTGCCTGCCTGCTTCAGTGCGTGTCACATGCACCCCTCCCCTCTCTCTCTCTCTTTCCCTCCTTCTCCCTCTCTCTCTCTCTCTCCTCCACTGCCACTAAACAGTCACAGAGGACCTATTGTGCTCAAGGAAGGGAAATCACTCTGTTTTCAGCAGAAAGAAACGAGTGGAATGAACAGCTCTCTCTCCTCCTACTCGCTTTCCCATCCCCCGTTCTCTCTTTCCTCCCCCCTCCCCCTCCTTCCGTTTCTCACCCCCTCTCTGTCTCTCTCTCTCTCTCTCTCTCTCTCTCCATTCAGTGGTTTCACACCAGCTGAAATGGTGAGGCTTGTTAAGAAAAAAAGAAGCAGGGCCCTGCTCATGACAGCAGCGCTTACTGCAGCAGTGCTCCGGACAAAAATGTGTTGTACTCGAGTAAATACTCTCAAGTATATAAATAAGAAGTATTGCTTGAAACGTATAGTGGAGTGAAAGTCAGAAGCTTGTAAAATTAAAAATAAATAACCAATTGAACCACAGCATCCATGTTCTGGAGGGAGGGGGGGGGGGGGGGTGGGGGTGTATAGCCATGCGCTTATAGGATGGAGCTCGAAAACCATGACCATTACAAACTCGATAACACATTTATCGAGTACCCGGTGTATTGAGCCAAATCGAGCATAGCCATTGTCATTACGTCATGTTTAAACAATCAAGACAAGATGCAGTCAAGAAATAAATCGCCCTGCACGCTGCCACAAACATGTTGGTCTAAAAGTGTATTGATAGCTGCCAACCAGTGCTGCCCGGGATAATAAAATTACGCTTTTTAGTTGACGGTACACAAATTAACCATTTTACAGTTTCTTCAATATTATCGTCCAAAAGTAAAAAGGTCACTTGCCTTCCGTCTTGTAGAAAAGTATTTGAAGTGTAGTGCAAGTTATATTTTTTGGTTAAATAAATATGCATTTTCTGTTCTTAACGAGCTCAAGAGACATGGAGTTTTCATCGTAATTATTACAGTACTAATCATAATATAAAGCCACTTTCTATTTGGATACAGGAAGAGAGACAGATACGTTCTTAAAAAAATCTCTAAAAAGGAAGTGGATGGGAGGCGAGTTTTAGGCAAGCGACCACATGGTTTCCCTGTTCCTCGTTTGACTGGGGCTTGAACGGTGGATCATAGGTTAGCCAAGATCGCCATCTAGTGTAAAATGAGAAAAAGAGACGTCAAAAGACGAGAGTGGCAGTGAATAATTAGTATCATCGGTAACACCTGTTATGTGAAGGAAGTCAGAAGAGGCCTGGAAGTAGTACGTTATTTCCATAATGGAGCTTGTACTTGTACTTTTGAACATTTTGGGAAAAAAAGTGTTGATAAATGTTGAACAATTTATATATATATATATATATATATATATATATATACACACACACACACACACACACACACACACACACATACATACCTACATACATACACAAGTAAGACGCGCAAACGCGGGAAGCGAACGCAGCTCGTACATATTTGGGTTTTGGACGTATAGCTGCTTTGGGGACTCCTTATATGGTTATGGCTGAGTCATGGTGACGTAACAGCGGGACAGACACACAGACAGACATGATCTGCTAGGTCTCATAGTTAGTGCTCACTGCATTCGCAATAATACATACACATGGTACACGTGGTACGTGTTTTGGTCCCTACATGGGTTACTAGTAGTGTGTTACTCCATTAGTAATTTAAACGGATGTAGAAGTTGAATGCGTGTCCGCCTCGGTTCATGAGCCAAGAAAATGGGAACTCCAAATGGCTACTTTGCATAACACACAACTGAGTGTGCAAATGCATCCTCACACCTCGCATACTGTAAGCAACACAGCATACTGTAAGCAACACAGCATACTGTAAGCAACACAGCATACTGTAAGCAACACAGCATTTTGGCTTCAGTAACTACTGCCACTGCCAGTATCCTATCTGCACGCAACAATGCCTCAACCGCCAATCAAAGCAGAAGAGGATAATACTCGTTCAAAGTAAACTTTTAATTTCAGGTCTTATAATTCAAGGCATTCCTTGAGAAGATTTACAAAGACTAAGACTAAATTCAAAACAATATATTTATTATTTCCTACTACTACTTTTATACCCGTAAACCTAAATGATACAAATAATTACAAAGAAGAAAAACAACAAAAAAAGTGTTGTAACCTGCCGTTTTTTTTCTACTTTCTAATTATTTGTTTGGCCCAAAACATTGTGTTTATTGTTATGATTTGTCACAACAAGAGTTGGCTTTGTCTGCGGCGTAAACGTCTTTAAATAAATACTTTCTGAAAAGTAAAATGAAAGGGGCTTTATTTTCCGGGTCTCTCGAGGGGACGGGACTGCGACGCTCTATTGGGCGGGGTACTTAAGCTCACTAGACTGCATGCTTCTTCCTGCCTTCCTTCTGCTTATGGTTCCTGGTTGTTCTTATGTGATGTTTGCTCCCACCACCACCCCAGCACCACTGGTGGTCTCCGTTATTTATGTACCCCATGGGGGGTTGTTATTATATCTATCTGCTTGCTCTTAATGTTTAATGATGGTGTTTACCATCAGGGAGAAAAATGTAGCGGAACCGAACGCCAAGGTAATATTATATGCACACTCTATAATATTATCATTCTTAAATATTGGTTAAATCTATTCGTGAGTTATCTGACTGAAGTAAAAATAATATTACTCACATGACATTATGTAGGTGCACCTGTGTGCCAAGGTTATAATAGTTAACTAAAAATACATTTAAAAACGATAACTAAACTGAAACTGTATTGTGTGACCTCAAAACTAACCCGTAAAAAAAATACCCGTAAAAATACCCGTAGTTTTAGTTTTTACCAATATTTATATGCCTTTCGTATATGTATAATATAATCCATTCGATTCATAATTCATTCGATTCATTTCCTCATTTCTCCAAGTTTTAAGACAGTTTTCAGCACCGTACGGCAGCATGTAGCAGCCGGAAAATACTGTTCTCAACAGGCCCAAAAATTAAGATCTTACCCTCCGGGCAATTAGTCAGGGAATATTATCAGTATAATGTATAATATAACCTTTCTTTGTAGTTGTTACGTCCCCACCAAAGAGGTCCAGGTGTTATTTTGTGCAAAAGCTCCTTATTGGCTATTTCCCCTACCATAAGCCCTAAATGAATTGTATTAAATTGAATCGGTATTGTGCTAATTTGCTTATTTCCATCGTAATAAGTAGTAAAGTGTTTGTTTTTTTGAGCGATGGAAATAAGCGAATTATCACCCCATAGCCCCATTCAATTCAATACAATTAATTTAGGGCTTATGGTAGGGGAAATAGCCAATAAGGAGCTTTTGCACAAAATAACACCTGGACCTCTTTGGTGGCGACGTAACAACTACAAAGAAAGGTAAGAAAGCCTTTTAGTATGGAATTCTCCTTTAACCCTTATTCCAAAATCGTATTTGCCATTTTTTATTAAAAAACCTTTTAAAAATAGTTCAAATAGCTGATCTACAAGCTCACAACATGTAGATGTAGATCGGCTAGTTGAACTATTTTAAATGTATTTTCAAAATAGTAAAAAATGGCAAATAAGTTTAGGGATAAGGGATAAGGGTGGCGCCGTCACCCAAGCGGATGCGTGCACGCGACATCGAGGTCGCTTCTCACCCTCAGGCGTCTTACTGGTAATAATCTGGTAAAAATCGGTTATATACTTGTGTGTGATACGCTAGCATATACAACGTAGGGCATTACTTCATTACAATAAAACATACATTTTTAGAGAAATATGAGGTTTTTGCCCGACGCTGGCAATATGATTCTTCAGCTGAAAAAAATAAATAAATGCCAACATCTTTGCTAAAGGCACCATTTCAGCAAATTAGGATCACTAGTGCTGAGTCACTTTACTGGCTCTCTCCATAAGTGGATGTATAATTCACACATCGGGACCACTTCAGTTCACGTACTCCAACATGATGGGACACACCAGCCTGGTTAGCCACTTCAACCTTAGAGAAACGGAACAGAACTGAGTTACAACTGTGCTTCGATTGCTTTTCCCCCTCTATAGTATTATATAATATAGTATTATTACTATATTTTCAGGCTGCAACACAGCCTTCCAATTGAGTCCTATATTGCTCTGATCAGATAAATGGTCACCAAGTTATTGCCTTTTGAAATGGTAGAGACTGCTGTAAAACTGCTGTGCATGCCCTGAATGCGTGCATCATTGTGTGTGTGTGTGTGTGTGTGTGTGTGTGTGTGTGTGTGTGTGAGAGAGAGAGAGACTGTGTACCCAAAATGGGGGGTAGGCACTTCCTTGCAATTTAACAATCTGGAAGTAGGAAAGAAAAAACAGGAGTAAGCAGTTTTTATTAATTTTTCATCCAATGATTGTTGTTGTAACCGCCTTTTTTCAAGTGGTCATTTTTTCAATTAAATTGGAAGTCGGTGGGACCACCCCACTAAGTTTGATGCCTGCTGGGAACTGGAATTATGGCTGAATGGTGCGCCTGTGGCCCCCAGGGGCCCCTGATATGGCTATTCTGATGGCAGACCTCTGACCAGTGTTTTGACGGAGCAACCAGCCTTGCAGGTACACATGTAACAACAAGGTTTTTTTTAGATTATATTCCAACTGGCTATTGCTGCCTTCCAAAGGTTGCCCTGAGAAGGGCTGCGCACTAGCATTAATATTTTCCAGCTGAGCTACCATATCCTACCGCCATTGTGCACGGGAGCCTAATGCTTTGAACGTCTGGTGAAGGATTTCCACCCGCAGAGAGAGACAGCCAGCCAGCGAGCAAAGAGCCAGCAATGCCCGGCCTTTGTCAATAATAGCGATCAGAATATCTGAGTGGACAGTGTAGCGCAATAAAACAACCTCAAATGCCAAGGGAAAGTGACAGGACAGTGGCAGCAAAATGCTGCACTTATATTAAGAAACAGTGTCTCCCATGCCAGTGCTGGAAAATGACTCAGTACATTTACTCAAGTTAAGTACTGTACTTGAGTACAGCTCAAATATTTTTTTACTTTACTAGTATTTACAGTTTTCAAAACCTTAACTTCTTCTTCTCAGAATCAAATTTTGTACATCAAAATCTCCGCAGCCCGACCAATAAACATGGCAGCAGCACCGTATACTCAAAGAATGGAGAAGTGCCGTTCTCAAACCCATGATGTAAAAGGGTGACGGATCTGCGGAAATGGATGGAGGCGCATCGTCTAAAGCAGACTTCAGCCACTCGAGAGGCTATAAAGTATTCATGGTGTAAACAATACTCACTACTCATACTACTGTATTTACTTAAATATGGAATGCCGTGTTTTTTCCCCTCCTAAATCATGATCACCAGGTACTATAATTAGGTTTGCCTGGTGGTTGGTGATGGGTAGTGCACCTGAACTGAAGCCGCACCCACAGCTATTGTTGTATGATAAAGGGGGAGGGGTTAGGGGAGGATATTGTGATGTCACTATCACTGTCATTTCGATTGGGCCTTTTGACTCAAAAGCTTTCAGCTGAGGGAGGGCGAGATCCTTTTGAGCCGACCAACGCGTCGGTCCGTGGTCCGAAGCGGGACCGCGTCGTAGAGCCCTGCGCGGGAGTGATTTATTGATCCCACTCCCGCCCGCTCCCGTGGAATTTCAGCAAGCAGCACGCACATGCATGCTGGGTGGAGAGAGAGAGAGAGACTGCGTGTTAAAAACCCCATTGTGGGGAAAAGGAACTCGATCCACGCATGCACTTCTCAGAGTGATTAGCCTACTAATGATTGACGCGACCATGGTTTTACCTCAGTAAAACTATACCTAAACCTAACCCTAACCCTAACCTTAACCTCAGTAAAACGATACCTAAACCTAACCTCAGTAAAACTAACGCAGTGGCTGGGGGGGCGTTTCCAAGAGCCCTGGCGACCGCCGCGTCGGACCACGGACAGACGCGTCAGATGGATTTCGCCATTGCTGAGCTTTCAGGAACGAACCAAATATACGGGAAGACGTATTTTTCCGATATTCTAACCACACCTCGGGGTCTATTAACTCGTCTACTGCCAGGGGGCAGTAGCGATAGTTCAGCTACTATAGACTCTCGTACTATTTCGCTTGTAGAAGAAGAGCACTTCTGCCTCCCCAAAAGCAGCTAAAGCTAATGTCAACATCATCTATCTAAGAGTCTTTAGAAGCATAAATATTTTATCTTAAAGTAAAGTCCTATACAAAATATCAGCTACTCTTCGAAGTCTCCCTTTTGACATACCTGTTCATTCAAACTCTAGACAGGCCCGCCCCAAAAGTTAGTTAGTTAGTTTGGCTGGCCCAGTCTTACTGGTAATTTAAAGTAATTAGTAACTATAAAGTTTTCAAACTGTATTGGAGTAAAAGTACGATATTTGCCTCTGAGATGTAGTAGTGTAGAAGTAAAAGCAGTTTAAATTGGAAATACCCAAGTAAAATAACAGTAATTACTCAACATCATACTTAAGTGCAATACTTGAGTAGATGTACTTAGCTACTTTACATCTCTGCCATTCTCATATACCATTTCTGCGCTGCAGCGAGTTACACAATGCTTGAATGAAAAAACTCAAGCCAAGATATGGCAGAGGAAACCGTAGCAGGGGGGAGTGGTAGGGGGAAAGGGGGGCATTAGGGGGTGGGTAGTGGGGTTCACAACGACGAACAAAAAGGACAAAGCGCTGGTGTCAATTGGAGTTGGGAGACAGAACAAAAAACGTCATTACCATGACAAGAGCGAGGTCACTCCACTCGGCTGCGTCACACCACAGCCAAGCGGACAATTGGTCTATAAAAGCCTTTCAATTGCGGGTGCGCACACACATGCACACGCAAGAACACAGCCCCCCCCCCCCCCCCTCCTCAAAAAAAACAAATGAAACAAAATCAAGATGAATGGACATGTTTTCTTAATATTCTATATGTATTCACATGGCAAAGGGGTAAAATAGCAGATCTACAAGCTCACAGCATGTTGCATCACAATTAACCCATTTCGAACTTGTAGATCTGTAAAATCTGCAATTTTATTTAATTTTTGAGTGGTGCAGCCATTACAATGCACAGCAATGTGTGTCCCTGACTGGGTCTGTCTCTCTCTCTCACACACACACACACACACACACACACACACACACACACACACACGCACACGCACACGCACACGCACATGCACATGCACACACACACAGGCCAGGGAGGACTTGTACAGTACAGTACTACAGCACGAGTACAGTATACAGTACAGCACCACTCACTTCAGACGGGTCAAATCTTTTATACAAAAATGAAAATATACTTGCCCAAAATAGAGACACCAGGGTTAATGTGGTTCCCATACATTTTCCTAGAATTGTTGAATTTTAAATTATGAAAAATGTCAAAAAGGAAATGCATGCATTAATTGCATTTAATTCAGTATGATCAGAAGCAGAGATATAGTCATGGAATTCCTCCCAGTCTCCTCCATCAAATCAAATCCAACCCAACACACGCACGCGTGTGCATGCACACACACACATGTGCGCACCCGCACATAGTTTCTTGATGCACAACGCTCAGGCATCAGTATAGCCTATGTGTGGGTGTGAGCTGCTGTGATCATTGCAGCAGCCACCAACTGAGAGGTGCGGGCAGCAGTGTGCACGTGCGTGCGCTCACGTGTGTGTGTGTGTGTGTGTGTCGATATGATCCATCATAGAAAGCATGTTGTCATCCCCGAGGAAAACACGTATCTCCGTGTTTACTTTCTAACCCCATAAACCTACTTTGTCACGCAATTACAGTGTTGCACATAAGTAGCAAAAGAAATTAAAGAAAAAACACAGAGCCGATCTGCAAGCGCACATCAACATGTTGCTTCGCAGTTATTTGTGTCTGCGTGTGTGTTTTCTAAATCAATGGTGGGGGGGGGGGGGGGGGGGGGGGTTCCAGGGGGTCCCCAGCTAAATATGTCAATATAGCATCACAATCATTTTACACATTGACTGCTAAGTAGGCCTGTTAATTAACCCTAGAACACTAATCTTAACTTTTGTCAAACCATCACTAAACCCGTGTATATTTTACCCAATCTATCAGCAGCTAAGTACAGCAATAATGATCTCCTTTGGTACACTAATGTCTGGGTTTTTCTCTATCACAGTAATTACACGCGGGTGAAATTCACCCGAACACCTGCCTGTAAAAAAAAAATCACAACTGAACTGAGTGGTGCAACTCCCCCCCCGCCCCCCAAACCTTCGATGATGTCACTGAGCATCATGGAGGTAAACAAGAAGCCACCCACCTCAGACATCAGCAACATCATGAAATTTACAAAAATAAAACTGTCCGGGTGAAAGTCACCGGGGTTTAGTGTTCTATGGGTTTAGTTTAGTTTATCCGCAGCTAAATACAAATACACTTTCAAAAAAGATTGAGAACCACTGTTCTAAATATCGATCCCATGGTGACAAGCACACAATTACCGTGATTATCGGTTCCCAGATTGCATCCATTTGGAACAACATATCCCCCCCCCCCCATGCTTTCATTTCCTGTAAAGTATGGGTTTTGGACATACAAGGTTGCAACCCGGCATCATCCACATTTCCACACCTTCCCCTTGCCTTCCTCTCGGCTGCCATCATCATTGCATCAGCAGAGCACATTTTGTCTCGTATGAAACGTGTAGACAGCAAGCCTTTCTACACTATAACACTGTTTTAGACCTGGAAAGCCTGTATGGTCTTCCTTCCCTTCAATCCGGGAAAGCATCAGTTTTTTTGTTTTTGTTTTTTGTCGAGGACACCCACATTGATATACATCTTTGGCCAGCAAACATGTTTCGTGCAACAAACTAGCATTAGTTCAGCACAAACCAGTCGGCCGATGAAACATTGTTTTTTAGCCTGCAGCGCTGCCTGTCTGCTTATTTTAAGCAACTTTGGGCTTGTTTTCCTATAAAGTCGCTTGTAAATATTTATAGTTGCGGGTTGCTTTAGTTTGGGTTTATTTCTGACGCTTGTTTCACTCAAATAATCTGGCAACACCAGAGTCTCATATCTGCACCAAAACACAACACTTTTCACCAATCGAGGGCTAACGACAGGCTTCAGGCCCCGACCAAACAAGTCCAGTTGGCAATCGACATCCGACTAGAAGTCCCGACCAGGTCCTGACCCGTCGATATCACTGTGCCGACTCTATCCAACTCCTTCCGCGGCCAATGTCGGTGCGGTGGAGAACTAGATAGTCTACTGGAAATGTCATGAACCCAGAAATGGTGAATAGTATAAACTTTTATGATAGAAATGTTATCTAATGGATGAAATTCAGCTTGGTTGCTAAAAGTTACATGTTGAAAAATTTGAGTAATTAGCATATGTGACCATACCATTAACAACCTGTATAAGGCAAAAATATATAAAACATCTACATTTCATCATTCTATAACTAGCATGTGACGTGTCAAACTAGCTAGGGTGGTTTCATGATTCTGAATCCATTCCAAGCTAAAAACGTCCATAGCCACTTGCCCACATAGCCCAAATGTGCTGACCTCATCACATTTGTGATGACGGCTATGGCTGTTTTTAGCCCAAAGAGTGTTTTTGTGCAAAACGAATGCTCGACGTGCAACCAAGCTTAATCTCATCTGCTAAGCCTATAGATGGCATTTAAATCATAAAAGTTTATAACCCATATTTATTGGTCTAACATGGGACCTATAGGGCTTCCCGTAGACTAAGAACACACATATATTATACAAAATATATATTTCTTTGAGAACCACTGCCCCTAGTGTCCCTGTTGTAGGTTAGGACATTCGGCAAAAACACCAGATCTGCAAGCTCACGACTCGAGTCACGATGCGTCACAAGAACTTTGATGTTGAGCGAAACGACTAATGGCCGAGCTAACTTAGGTCAGGTTTACTAAGTATTAGACCAAATCATCGTGAAATCATCAGAACCACAACATTCCGCCATACAGTCTGTAGAACGGAAGCTCTGAAAATGATCTGGATGTAATATAAATTGGATGTGACGTCTCCTCCCGGCTTCCATCTATGCCTAATCAGAAATTGAATGTATTCAAATATATTTGTGTGAACAGAAACGATGAACGGCTTCCTTTCTCAGCTTTCAATTGGTATAGATCTACAACGTCTGGCAAATTAGACAAAGAATCAGCTCACAGCGAAGGGATACGGTGTAGACTAGAGAGAAAACGGAGGGTGCCTTTTTAGAGCTGGTGAAACATAAAATCTATGATGTTGAAGAAGAAGAAGAAGAAGAATTGGCCTATAGTGACTTGGTGTGTGTGACTTGGTGTGTGTGTGTGTGTGTGTGTGTGTGTGTGTGTGTGTGTGTGTGTGTGTGTGTGTGTGTGTGTGTGTGTGTGTGTGTGTGTGTGTGTGCGCGCGCGTGGGAGGGTGCAGTGGGGAGGGGAGATTTGGGCAAGCCTTTGTGCGTCGGTGATAGAAGCAACAACCATTATTCAGCCAAGAATACCCTCAGACAAAAACAACACCGTCAGTCAATACACAGCCTGACACATTCCATCACAACAAGAGAGAGAGAGAGAGCGAGAGAGAGAGAGAGACAGACAGACACAGATACCTACAGGGAGAAATGGCAGTGTGGGTATGTGTATCTCTTGCTCTCTCTCCTCCAGCCTTCTCTCTCTCTCTGCATCTCTCTCGCTCTCATGTGCACGCACACACACGCACACACACACACACACACACACACACACACACACACACACACACACACACACACACACACACACACACACACACATACACACACACACACACACACACACACACACAGCAAGGGGCATGGCAGCTCACGGAAACCACCATCATCATCATCATGCAGCAGTGTCAATAACGTTTATCTCAAACTCAGAATCTTGACAAAGTGCTTCAGTGAAAATTTAATAGCGCTCTCTCTCTCTCTGCACCGTATTGCTCCCCTATTAGCATACACTGTTATGCATGTCTCTAAATTGTACATCTTCAAAGACATTGATATTTAAAGTAAAGTAACAGGATTCTTCTCCAGAAACTCATAAATATGTCACTTTCCCCACCCCTAATGTCAAGTTCTTGTTTTTGTTTTTTTTTCTTTCTTCTCCCAATGGACACATAGTTCTTCTATTTTACATAAAGATTTTTCTTTTTTTAATACAGCACTAAAATAAAAAAGACATTTTCCCCATTTTGCAGAGGGCATCATTGATAAAATAGAGTGCAAAGGCACTTTCTGGAATATAAGTATGATTTTGCCGCTTGTGAATTTTGAAACAAGTTTTTTCTTTTTTCTTGTTGCACACTCACCATATATCTGTATAGGCTAAGTATGTACAGGAATGTCAATTCGTTGTATCTCCTCTTCTACAAACGATAATCATTTCATATTATATATATATATATATATATATATATATTCCACGGGCGGAGAATAAAACAATTATACAGTATCGAAATCACAAAGCCGTATTGTACTGTATAAGGTCCACAGTCTTGCCCATTGTCATTACCTGCCGACATCTTTGAGTTTCCCTTTGTCAAAAATAAGAAATAATTTAAACCTTGGAGCAGAAAAATAGCACTGCATAATAATAATATAATGTCGTACATACTCCATTTATACAGCTTGAAAAGAAGAAAGAAAAAGAGGAAGAGGATTAAAAAAGACCAAAGGCTTGAGTTTGCTTCCAGTGAAGTGTGTAGGGTTGGATGCGCAGTAAGATAGATAGATATATAGGTAGGTAGGGCTATAGCGTAACTATAATAGATGCTGCGGAGAGAATGTGGGCCACTGTGGCTGCCTTAACCACTTAAACCCCAAAGTGCCCTTATTGTGGGGAAGGCCTTCGCAGGAAAATAGCAGATCAACAAGCTTACAACGATGCTTTCTCCACAATAACAGAAAATGGAAAACACACTAGTACAGAGCCCTTGACGGACTACCGGTCAACCGTATGGGGTGTAAGTGGTTAAGCCTAATTGATGCTCCGTCGCGCGGTTCGGTACCGCATGCCCAGAGCGGGCCTGAGAATAGCCCTGGCCTATTCCTGGCGCGCAGCATCTGACCGCGCGGCAAAGTACGAATAAAAGGACCTTTACAGTTGGCTGACGGCAGTCTGCTTCTCCATCACTTCCAGGTAGTCCGGCTCGGTTTTTAGCTTCCCGGGGAGTAGGAGGGGGTGCTCGTTGGTTTTGGAGGACGGCTGCTCGGCACCGTAGTATTTCCTGGGAGTGCCGTAGAGCGCCGTCTTGTTCAGCAGCCGGTCATGACCGCCGTTGTTGTTGGCGACGGCCACGTGCCGGCGGGCCGCCGTGGCCACCGCCTCATACGGGGGTACAACACAAGGTCTCTTGGGTAAAGTGCAAAAGTTGTAGTTGTAGGAGGGAGGTGCGCCGGCCGCCGCAGGGAGTATCTCCCTGCTGGGCCTCTCAGTGAAGTTCTGGTACAGCAGCTCGGGGGGCGGGTGCTCCGGCGGACCGAGGATGACGCACGGCGGTGCGGGCGACTTGTCCATAAAATCCATGGCGCTGATGGTGTACGCTCCCCCCGGGCTGCGGCCGCTGAGGAGCTCATCCTTCTTGTGGTCCAGGGGGCCGAAGCTGAGCTCCTTCAGGTTGCGGTAGAAGGCCACCTGTTCCCGGTGGTCTTTCTGCATGTAGATGGGGTTCTGGCACATGGAGCCCACTGGCGGCGGGATGTAGTTGTAGACGTGACCCTCGGCGGTCTTGTCGGCGTGGACATGGGTGGGTTCGGCGGCATAGGAGCCGTACTGCACCTGGAAGGAGCTCAGGTCCAGGTTGTTGGCGCCCGTGGGGAGGACATGCTCCGCCCCCTTGCGCCGCTTCAGGACGAAGACGAAGAGGCCGGCGCCCAGGCAAACAGAGAGGATGAACACCACCAGGAGGCCCAGGATCAGCACCGAGAGCGGCACCTCCGGGTGCAGCTCCGGAGGGGAGAGCATCCGGGATTCGGTGGTGGGGGGGGCGATGGCCGAAGGGCCGAGAGACAACGAGGGCGCTGTAGAGGAGGAGGAGGAGGAGGATGTGGAGGTGGTTGAGGATGGGGAGGAGAGAGTGGAGGATGAAGAAGAGGAGGTGGGGGTGGAGGAGGAAGAAGAGGTGGAGGAGTGGGCACCGCCGGGGCTCGGCAGAGTGGTGGGTGGTCGGCGCTGCGGGGGTGGCGCCCCAACCCCGGGGGGCTCGGGGCAGATGGCGTCGTTTCGCAGTGAGCGCAGCAGGCGCCCGGCGTGCTTGGAGGGCGAATCACAGGTGATCTCGTTGACCACCACACTGGTGCTGGACAGCTCCATCCAGTTCTTGAGTGCCACGATGTGGCAGGTGCAGTCCCATGGGTTCTCCTGCAGGTTAGCGATGGGGGGTTGTCACCAATCGTTATAAAAATAATTGAGGGGGGGGGGGGATTTCATTGTTGTCAACATATAATTAACGATTAAGTGATTTTTTTTTTGGGGGGGGGGGGGGGGGGGTGTTGAGCATTGGAACATACATTAGACAAAAAAAAATCTGTTTGCCTTTTTTAATGCTCGTAAACAAACAATATTTGCACGGGGGAGATATGACAAATAGCATGAATATATAAATAAATGACTGACAATGACCGGTAGTAATGATCCAAATAAACAGCCATGCATTGAACAATATAATACTTTAAAATCATTTAAAAAATATCTGAAATTGACGATCTACAATCTCTCAAGGAGGCACATTGCAACACGCTGTGACCTTAGATAGTCAATTTCCTCTATTTTCAACATATTACCATAGCACATTCCATTACCTGCAGGTCGATCTGGATGAAGGCTGACAGCTGGTCGAGGACCCCACGCACCGGCAGGTACGAGAAGTGGTTGTTCCTCAAGTTAAGGCGCGTCAACATGGTACCGCCGAACACCTGGTCGGGCAGCGAGCGCAGCAGGTTGTTGTTGAGGAAGAGCAGCTGCAGGTTGTGCAGCGCGTTGAACGTCTGCGGCAGGATCTCCTTGATGACGTTGTACTCCAGGTAGAGGTACTGCAGTGACTGCAGGCCGGCGAATAGCGACCGTGAGAGCGACTCGATGTAGTTTCCGTTCAGGTAGAGACGCCGGAGGTTGGTCAGGTTCTCGAATGCCCCTTCCTGGATCACGGCGATCCGGTTGTTGCCTAAATGCAGCAGCTCAAGCGAGCTATACTCGGCTAAATCCGCCCTGTGGATGACCTGGAGGTAATTGCCAGTCAGATGCAGCTTCTTCGGGTAGGAGGGCCTGGGGTTGAGCTCTGTAATGTTGTTCAGCTTCCGCTCCTGGCAGTTGACGTTTAGCCCACTGTCGGGGTTCTGCGATGTGCACACACACACATTAGGGCACAGCACAGGCACCGGCGAACGCGTCTGGTAGACCATTATGGGCCCGAAGACGTGCTTGTCCTTTGAGTTGATGCGCGCGGTCGGCCTGTGGCGCATTTTAGGAGGCCGGGAGGCCTTGGGGGAGCGTGTAGGAACGGCCGCACCGGGGTGAAGGGTGGAGGCGGCGACTACGACCCCGGTGTAGTGGTGGGAGTCGTTGGGGGGGTGGTGGTGAGGGGGGGCGCGCTCCCCAGCGTTTCGGCGCGGGCACAGGTCCTGCTTGATGAGCTGTGTAACGTCCTTTCCGTGGAGGCGGAACGGCGTCTCGCACACAATATCGCCCACAAACACGGAGATGGTGTCCAGCCAGGCCTTGAGGGGGATCAGGTCGCAGGTGCAATTCCACGGGTTCTCCTCCAGCTGTATCTCCATGATGCCACCAATGTGTTCCAGCACCCCAGCGAACGGCAGCGTCTTCAGCCGGTTTCCCCGTAAATCCAGGTGAGTGAGGAGCACAAAGCGGAACACATTGGCGGGCAGTGACAACAGCAGGTTGTCGTTGAGGATCAGCACTTTGAGCTTGTTCAGCTTGCTGAAGGCACCTGGCTCTATGGCGCTGATGTAATTATAGTCCGCCTGTAAGTACTCCAAACTCTCCAGGCCTGCGAACGTGTCCTCTTTAATCACCTCCAGGTTGTTGTTGTTCAGATGGAGCCGTTTCAAGAAGCGAAGCCCGTTAAAAGCCCCTGTCCGGATCTCCTGCAGGCCATTATTCCCCAAATGCAGCG
>NC_137871.1:20299720-20309720 GCF_963924005.1 Protomyctophum bolini | reverse complement strand
TAACCCGACAGGCGCATACGTTACCAGGACCTATGTACCCGAGTAACCCGACAGGCGCATACGTTACCAGGACCTATGTACCCGAGTAACCCGACAGGCGCATACGTTACCAGGACCTATGTACCCGAGTAACCCGACAGGCGCATACGTTACCAGGACCTATGTACCCGAGTAACCCGACAGGCGCATACGTTACCAGGACCTATGTACCCGAGTAACCCGACAGGTGCATACGTTACCAGGACCTATGTACCGAGTAACCCGACAGGTGCATACGTTACCAGGACCTATGTACCCGAGTAACCCGACAGGTGCATACGTTACCAGGACCTATGTACCGAGTAACCCGACAGGCGCATACGTTACCAGGACCTATGTACCCGAGTAACCCGACAGGTGCATACGTTACCAGGACCTATGTACCCGAGTAACCCGACAGGCGCATACGTTACCAGGACCTATGTACCCGAGTAACCCGACAGGCGCATACGTTACCAGTCGGCCCGGCCATATAGGCTCCATAGCGAGCAGAAAAGCAGCAACCTATATAGCCTACAGTGTGCTATTATCACAATATAAATATACTAAATTAAATATAATACCTCAACTCCTACAATTGCAATTGCTTGTCATGCAGGTTGGGGGGGGGGGGGGGTCCCCAGTTCAAATATGATTTTTATTTTGGGGGTCCTTGTCTGAAAAGATTGAGAACCACTGATCTACCCTGTGAGAAAGGCATTTAGGTTTGTCGGATTCAGAAAAGAATCGGTCGGGTTTGTAATATATCGGAAACAAATCATATCTACCAAACGGGTATGGGTCGGTCTTTAGAAAAAGAATATCATGGACACTCGGATCTCAGAACCAGTTCCATGCGAATCCGGATAAATCATTCGGAACCAGTCGGTCTGGGCAGTGCCAAATCAACGCCTCCGAGGGCCCTGGCGCTACATCAAATCAAAAGGCCCCATGCACGCGCGCTTATGTGATGTGAACACATCAAGAACGACACTTTGTGCATGTGTGCGCCCAGTGACCCATGAATACGGTTTAGACGGAAGCAACACTACAGCTGTACATTTGAAATAGTCTCGCCACAGGGCCCTGCAAGCTGCGGGCCCTGTGGCTTTGGCTCCAGTAAATGCCATTGTTAATCCGGGCCTGGGTCTGTGAACAAAATGCACAGGTCCAATATAGGATTGGGTGTACACTACCAGTGACAGATATAGGAACAGACCAGAGCACAGCTTTTACAATGAAAGATGGATGGGATGCGCTGTGTGTGTGTGTGTGTGTGTGTGTGTGTGTGTGTGTGTGTGTGTGTGTGTGTGATGGGGGGGTGGGGTGGGTGATGGTCCACGTTGAATGTTGGACCCCACAGCGCATCTGTCAAGAAAATTACAGCCCATGAAAGCCTAACCCCTGTGTGCGTGTGTGTGTGTGTGTGTGTGAAGTGATGCATGACTTCACATGTGCGCACGTGCCCGCTAGCATGTGTGTGTGTGTGTGTGTGTGTTGGGGGGGGGGGAGTGACTGCTTGAAAGTGTGAGCATAGTAGTAATTTGCACTGCGGTTGTGTTTCTGTGTGTGTGAGTGCGTGTGCCTGTGTGTGTGTGTGTGTGTGTGTGTGTGTGTGTGTGAGAGATAGAGAGAGAGAGAAAGGGAGGATAGAAGCAGAATTAAGCCTAATATTTACTTTCTCGCATGACTGTGCCACTCAGTCAAAAATAGCCGACCTACAAGCTCACAATGCGTCGTGGACATGACACATTGTGAGCTTGTAGATCTGCTATTTTACACAATGCGACACCACGCTGCGACGGAGCATAACTTAAGCTTTTTAGTTGACGTGGAGAAAGGCTCTGAAGGTATTATTTGAGCAGTATAGAGAAATGAAGGATTGCTCTCTCCCGGATTTGTGGCATAATGCATATTATTACGATGGGAGACACAGTTTCGTTGACGGATCCCTGCTGACTGCAGCGTTTACGCTCGACTCGACGTGACCGCGTCAAAGTTGATCGCCTCGCGGAAAGAAATAATTCAACACACAAGGTTGTTTGACTTTTTTTAACGAGAGTCCGGGGGAAGGGGGGGGGGTCTTTACTTTCATAAAGACGGAAAGGTGGTTGAGGTGTACGACATGAGGACTGAGCTGGCCACTTCTTATCACCTGAAAGGGGGGAGTTCATCCGGTAGGTATCCGGACGTTATTCCAACCAGTTCCTTTCCCCTCCATCAGGCACCTGGCTGACCCGGGGGAGGCAGTATCTGATGACGCAGAGGAGACTACACGCCCACAGCGTCCCCAGTGGGAATCGAACCTGGGACCATCTAGCTGTGAGGCGACATCATTAACGACTGTACCACCGTGCCCCCGTACTCTGTACGACTTAAACAGACTTCAATTCAATGGGTGTGCCTGCCTGCGTGCCTGCCCACCCGACTGCCTGCCTGCGTGCCTGCCCACCCGACTGCCTGCCTGCGTGCCTGCCCGCCCGGCCGGCTGCCTGCCTGCCTGCGTTCCTGCCCGTCCGGCTGCCTGCCTGTGTGCTAGCCTGTCCGGCTGCCTGCCTGCCTGCCTGCGTGCCTGCCTGTCCGGCTGCCTGCCTGCGTGCCTGCCTGTCCGGCTGCCTGCCTGCCTGCCTGCGTGCCTGCCCGCCCGGCTGCCTGCCTGCCTGCGTGACTGCCTGCTCGCCTGCCTGTGTGCGATGAGGCGTAGCCAAAGCCACCGGAGACCATTCAAACACACTCACTGGCTCCGCCACTAAAGAGGCTCAAAGCGGGATGGCTCCCTCGCCCCGGCCCGTCATTACACCGGACCCCTCATTATTGTGTTTTGTGAACTCGCGGTGGGCGGAGACAATGTTGGGCGGCTTGCCGGCGGGGCCATCAGGACAGCAAGCCACACCTGCTCCTAATTAACCCTCCTGATTAGCTCTCCACTTCACACGACCTTGTGTCTGGAGCTGTATACTGTCGCAGAGAGGGCAGATGAAATGAAAACGCTGGCGGACCAAAAAAAAGGCCCGAAGGCGCCCGGTGCACGCAGTCTGCCGACAAGCATCACCCCGGCCCCCCACCCCCCGCCCAAGGGAAAACTGAGAAGAGCTTATTATATCGTTGTGGCAGTCGGGTCGAAACCTTGTATGTCCAATGACTGTTATTATAAAAATTATAAATGTCGCTTCAATATTTATAAAATCATTTAACCACTTTTTCAAAATACATTCACATAAAGCAAAAACAAACACAAAAGAAAAATGTATGTACAAGCTCACGTTGTAAAATCTGCTATAACATAATAAAAACGACATGGAGATACAATGTTTATGTCCGACAGTGCATGATTATTTTCCCGGGGGTGGGTTGCTCAGAGAGGCCCTGTTTTGACTGAAGCTCCCACAACGGAAGAATGAAAGGCTTTTGGCTCCTCGAGGAGGCTTATTCAGTTACATCCTGTGTTGCACGCGGCAGGTATTGTCTTTCATGTGAGCTTCTGTCAGAGCTGCCATATATCCGCACCGCCAGTCAAAGAGCACTCATTAAAAAACATAGATTCTATGCTTACACTTACAATTATAATATATATACATTCATTAGGGGATTGTGTGTGTGTGTGTGTGTGTGTGTGTGTGTGTGTGTGTGTGTGTGCGTGCGTGCATGCTTGTGTGTGTTCCTTGTGTCATTCTGAAGGGGTCAAAGAAAGGCTATTTTATGTCATTGTTGTTTACCTTGCACGTTATATTTGATAATGTAGTTGGCCCTTGGGTGTTTTAATATTTTCTAATATGGCCCCCTTTGAAAAAAGTTTGGACACCCCATAGCACATAGTGTTAAGTGGTTATTGGTTCTATTGGCCTGTACTAACTCTGAGGACCACTTCTCCCCAGTAGGGGAGTACGGGTCCCGGACCCCTGATCTAGTGAGTCACGCCCATGATATCTGGACATATCGCCAACTTAATAATCACTCGCTCAAAGTCAGTCATGTTCTTTATTTAGAGTACCAATTAATGACATAAAATAGGTGCTGTGGTGTGTCCCGTGTGCCTCTTTGTCAGAGCTCTGCAGATATGGGTGATCCAAGAACAGAGATAGACATAGCATTGGTTCTCAAAGTGTGGTCCGGGTGGGTACTGCTATTCAAAAACATTGAACACAATTCTGTGGGTCCCTAGCACAACATATTTTTTTCCATTTCGGGGCTCCGTGACAGGAGCCTGAAGGAACCTTTTTTATGGGAATACACCAACATTTAAAGCCTATTTTAACTTCACAGGAATATATCAGGGCGTGTGAAGAGGTCAGAGGTCATGTCTGTATAGAGTAGTCATTCCCAAACATTCTTCACTGAAACCATGGGCCCCAGTCTAGTGGACCCAACCATCTGTCTTAAGGACAGTTTCCCACAAAGTATTCACCAACATTACTACTAATAAAACTAAGAAAACATTTCCCAACCATTACAGAAATCATTGTTTTTCAATCATTATAGCCTACATCTGACATTGTCAAAAACATGCACCCCTGGTAGTAAAACAAACCAATTGGTGTCCTAGCTCACCTATAAAAGGAGCCCATGAGGTAGGTGATGCTCTTTTCATATCCTCTGACCATAAAATGAGGATGATAGTATATATGTGTTTGTAAATGATAATGATTTAAACTGTTTAAAATGAATAAAGGTGTTTGTTTGACCAAATAATTGTATGTAGTTTGTAAAATGAAATGAATATGTAATGAAAGTTAAACTGGGTCAAGTTGTATACATACCAACTCTGACTCTAACTTTTAGCGGGTGCAGGCATTTGGTCTGACATACTATTGGTCCGACAACGACAACCTACCTCAAACACTAACCTAACCATAGCCGCAAACATGGAGCAGCGCATGTTCGTCAAACTTAACGCATGTTCGCCGAATCGCCAACCTTAATCCGGTCACCAACCATAACGCATGTTCGCCAAGCTTAATCCAGTCATTTTCCGCATGTCGGTCCTATGGTATGTTGGAGGCGTACGTTGGAGACGTAAGAATAATCCTTTACATATTATGTAAAGGAGATATATGACAAAAGGTTATGGAGAATAACATATTGGGAATATGTCGTTGCTGCAGCATGAAATGAGGAAATATGATAAACAGAAAGAAATGAACATAAAATGTAATTGAACATGTGAGGCCCAAATGGCAAAGTGGGGAAGGCAGTACAGTATATCATTACACATTGACACAGAATCAAATGTTTTATGGTCATGTTTCACCAGGAGCCTGCATGGATTGTTTCCAGGCTTACATTTAAGGTGTGTGTATATAGTTCGTAACGCGTTCGAATATATGAACACCACACACGCGACCCGTCCCGGGGCCGTCCACATTTTTTGGTGGAATGGAGCAATGTAGAGACGTAGGCATCCAAAAACATATGGCTGTGAGTCGCTGTGAGTGCATGTGATGTGAGGCAATGTTGTTAGTCTTGGAGTGTCCAGCGCCCTGCAACAAAATCCGATAGACAACAAATGATGGTGTAACGCAACCCAGGCTGCATGCACAGTAAAGGAAACCACGCATAGTTACGCAGTAAGAGTGAAGCTGTGGCAACCACGCATGCACACTGCACAGTAAGGGTGTAACTGTGCTGTGGTAAAATGCAAATAAATGCAAAAAAACAGTTTGTTAATTTGGAAAAAGGGCTTCGTGGTGCCCTGCATAACATGATGGTCGATGTCTGTGTGCAAATTGCAGATGAACTGCAATAGTCAGGTAGCTTAGCAAAAACATGTGGATGTGGCGGACAAAAGCGCCAATTTTGAACATTTGGTTAATTCTGACAATATATCTACAACTCATTATGCCTTGGCTTGATTATGCACAACATATGATTTTCATTCAACTTGACAGATCTGACTCTTATTTCCTATTAACAGTTTGACTCCATAAAACGCTTTACCCGCATTTTAATCAAATATTCTACGCTGCCGAAATTGTTTTATTACCTTTGGAGCATACGCTAAGTATTTGCAGCTTTCAACCACGAAAATCCATGACAATGCGGAACGAAACCTCAGTGCAGAGCAAGTTGTAGTCCAAACAAACCCCCCCGTTCATGTGCATTGGGCTCAATTTCCCAGAAGCCCTATAGCAGCCCAGATGATTACTTGATTTCCGGTTTCGTCATCATAACGTGACGGCCTTGTCATCAGGTCCCGTATAAATCTGCTGTTTCTTTTTAATTATTTTAAAATGGCGAATGAAATGCATTAAACAAATGTCGGGTATAGCGTTTTACGCACGGTGGAACACTGGATTAGCGGCCATCAAACTGTCAATGGCACACAAACATTAAATGCCTACATCAATGTCAATGGCATTTAAGGGACTACAGATGAAATTTAGCTTTGGCTAACTCTGGCTCATTTACATTGATGTGAAAACTGACATGTTGATTAATGAGCGTTGTCCCTGTCAAATAAATGTGTTAGGACAAAGTATAGCCGATTTGCTCGTCTACATATGACCTAAATTAAAACTCAAAAACACTTGTTTTTTGTTTGTGGTTCACTTCTGTCACTGAAGCAGGCATAAAGGATTGGTATTTCTCCATGTGGCAAAACAAAAAGGCAGACCTCACTGACACTGGTCAATATATGCCTACAAAGCTGCCAGTGTGTCAATACAGGGATGGCCTGTCCAAAACACACTGGCAGAGCTTATAGTGTCAGCATATTATTTTTCACAAGACTGTATTGACTATCCAGCCGCTCATGTCAATATGCATCCAGGGATTAAAGTTCTCCAGCAATATGCCACAGGGAGGGATTTATATTAAAAAAATCAAAGTCAAAGCAATGAGATCCCAAAATGGTGACCACAAACACCCTTTTACTCTACGTCAAGTTGAAAAAAATCACTTTGATATCTTATACCGTCAGGCAGTTTAGTTCCCCGCATTATCCTTTCATTTCCATACTCGGGAGGGATGCCGTGTTTGCTGTTTATATCCCGTAACCTAGAGGGACTGTGCTGGGATTTGCTTGTTTGTTATCTCCACATAAACTGCTGATTCAGTCTGATATGTTTGAGTTAGGTCGGTGCTCTTTGGAAAGGGATACGTCCTGCTCGGCTGAAATGCTATTTGAATGTTGTCTCTTATTTCTTATTTTCTTTACATGATACATAGGAGTTTTGTTCACAAACTGCACAGCTATTTACTTACCTCAGTGGTTCTCAACCTTTTCAAAAAAATCATAATTGAACTATAGCGACCCCCTACCCTAGAGCACTTGCATTTAAGACTAAGGCCCTTTCCCAATTACCCCCTTCTCCATGGCCCTCAATTTTCTCAATTCTCTTTGGAGCGAGGGGTAGGGGCGAGGGCGAGGGTACGAAGTGACATCGCGACGGGACTTAAAATGGAGGGCCATCACAGAGGGCTGAAAGGCGGACGAGGTAAGAAGCCTTTTTTGTCCTTTATTATGGAGAAATATGATAATAACCAATATTATTTGAATGTATTAACAATCTGCATCGCCAAAAACATCGCAATCTCTAGCAAAGGTTAACGTTACCTCACGTGAACTAACGATATGCTACAGCGTTGCATTCATACAACGTTACCCATTAATTTGGCATCTGCGCTTTATTCTTTTTTATTTAGCGCCGGTGCCCCAGACAAACCAGCTATGGAACAGACTTGCAAGCTGCTGTACAGCCTGTACATTGGATGGAGATGAATCACGATGGCATTTTCATTGATAGAAAATGACTCTGTTCTTAATGATATTAAAAACCTTGAACCCAGTGACCACAGCCCCTTCTTTCTATACTGTAAATAGTTTTTTCTTTTTATAACCCTGTGTATATATATATATATATATATATATATATATATATATATATATATATATATATATCTGTACCAATTATACAAACTGTTAATACAATAATCAATGAATCAGGTACAACTGTTGAGCAGGTGTCAGAATGAGCTATTCTGAATTACATTCTGCATGGTGGGCTACCAAGATGAGACAAAATTACAATATATTTATTTCATCATAACCACAGCAATGTTATATTCTCCCAAAATAGCCGATCTACAGCTTAAGGAAAGTGGCTTCCAAAGTGGGTTATGGGGACATACAATTGATTTTACAATATAAATTGGGGGTCCCAGAGACAGAAATGCCATCAAATGGGGGTCCATGGACTAATGCATGTCACACTGGCGGTCCGTGACACTGCTAGATTCGTAAAAATATATGGGGTCCCTGGCATATCTCTTCAAATGGGGGTCTGCGGGCTAATTAGTGTCAATTTGGGGGTCCTTGACATGAAATGGTTTGGGGACCACTGGCCTGTAGTGAGCTTGCAGATCATCTATTTTCTGAGAACAGGTTGTAAATCAATATATTATATCACATGTCAATATCGGCAAGGGACGTTCAATATTTAGGGACATTCCAATTCCTAGGGGGATGATTTATCTCCCTACCCCTTGACACTCATTATGTAGGGCCAAGGGCTGAGGGGTAGGGTTAAAACAGGAATTGGGAAAGGGCCTAAGAGTTGAGGCATTATATTTAGTTTGATTCGGTTCCACGGACAAATATTGTGAAAATAGCAGATCTACAAGCTCACAGCATTGTGAGTCGTTGTGAGCTTGTTTGTAGATTGTCTATTATTACAATTTGTGCCTCGATCTTAGATAACATTAATTAGTTTGGCAAATGTTTGGCCATTTTTATAGTAGCCTAAAGTTTGTCAGAGTAATGGTCTTGTTCTTTTGTTTTTGTAGTATAAAAAGGTCTAAAAATGTCACTTTAGAAATGTACATGATACTTTGTATACAAGTAAACAATGTTGCACATTAAGCTAATCATCTGAGCCCACAGCTTGAGAACCGTTGACTTACCTAAATAACTATGTGCGTGCATGCGTGCGTGCGCGCGCGTGTGCGAGCGTGTGAGTTAATGTAATGTACATTGTAAAGCACTTATAAAGGAGCTATATAAATGCACCATTTACTTTAATTATAAAATCTGTTTTCTCTGTTGATCTCAATTTCAGCTCTATTGTGCAGATTGTTATGGCTTTTTTATGCACAGGAATTGCATCTTTAGGCAAATAAATCCTGTGGGTTTTACATTCACAGTTCCTCATTGTTGTGGTTGTATGGAGGAGTGCCTCCTCCATGCAATATCATAGAACACTGGTTCTCAACCGGTGGGCTGGGGGCCACTGGTGGGACAGGACGGTACGCTACGGCAAGTGAGTGAGTGCATGGATATTTCTCTGCCGGGTCATATTTGACCTGTAACACCACAGAAATTAAAATTGTGATAATTCTTTATGTTGCGTTATAATAGCTGTTTCTGAGGATATCATGGAGTCTTGTTCCAATAAAGAAATGTAAAGGGTACTTTTTACATATTTTAACTTGAAATGGAACACAATGGAAGGTGCCTTGATAAAATAGTTGTCAATGTTAAATAGGAACTTTACATACTATGTTAGTCCCATTGATCCACAATCACTTGGATGTTTATGAACACTCAACAAGGCCTCACCATAACACCAAGGAGGTCAAGACGACACCCCACAGTAGTCCTGATGGACCTGCTAGGCGACATCAGACTGCTCTCCGACCATGTAGAACAAGCTCAGGAGCTCCTGACTAGAGTGGAGGCAGTGTGGCAAGGTTGGTCTTGGGCTGAATCAACTATAAGTTATCAACTACCAGTAAGACGCCTGAGGGCGAGAAGCGACCTAAAGGGCGAGGTCACGTGCACGCATCCGCAGACTGCTGGCTGAGCGCTGGCGCTTGGCATGGGGGGTCGAATCAACATGGAATGAATTCTGTACTTGCCATATAAGGAGCATGTCTTGAGTGTAAAGGGTTTGATGAGGTCAGTATCAACATATGGAATGTCAGAACAGGTCAGCTGAATACAGAATTATGGAGTTCTAAGGGTGGTAGCGGGGACATTCTCTTGTGT